>NC_091180.1:38312871-38437871 GCF_040958095.1 Procambarus clarkii | reverse complement strand
AAAAATCAGAGGATACAACTGACGATTTACTATAAAACCAGAAAAACGGCTAGCCTACTCATGAGAAACTCTCCAGACACAAAACAGAACGCTTTATAAGAGACTAACGTCGTCTATGCCTTCAAATGCCCTCTTGGGGACTGTAAGCTCCAAAAAACCCAGTATATAGGCAAGACAACAACATCTCTCTCTAGGCGTTTAACGATGCATAAGCAACAGGGCTCCATTAAGGAACATATAATCTCTTCCCACAACCAAACCATCGCCAGAGAAATCCTAGTTAAAAACACAGAAATCATCGATAGATGTAGCGATAGCAGGCGGCTTGACGTTTGCGAGGCACTACACATCAAGAAGTCAACACCAGCAATCAACAGCCAATTAATGCACAACTATATTCTACCCACCTCAAGACTCCGCTCCAATATAGAAGCATCAAGAAATATGGACCAATAGGCTTTCTACATACACTTCTATTCAATACCCATTGTTTTGTGTTCTGTCTTGTGTTGATGAAATTAATACCCTATTAATGCCACCTCTTGTTCTGTCTTGTGTTGATGAAATTAATACCCTATTAATGCCACCTCACCCCATCCACCTCACTAAAATGTAGATATAAAATCGGAGATGCGTAAGTTCTAATCAGTTGTGTATTTGTAAACTAAAGTCTTTGAAAATGTAATAAGTTTTACGAAACGCGCTCGTGTCGCGTCAGACTAGAAATAAAAATGAATTTTGGAGAATTGATTTTTGATTTACCTCCAACAGTGAAAAGAAATGTACGAAAGATTGAGAAAATTCGTGTTAGAATTATTAATCTTACTTTTTCGGTCATATTTAATAATATATGTCTACAGGAAAGACTGCTACCAAAATATACTAATATATATATATATATATATATATATATATATATATATATATATATATATATATATATATATATATATATATATATATATATATATATATATATATATATATATATATATATATATATTATTAAATATGACCGAAAAAGTAAGATTAATAATTCTAACACGAATTTTCTCAATCTTTCGTACATTTCGTTTCACTGTTGGAGGTAAATCAAAAATCAATTCTCCAAAATTCATTTTTATTTCTAGTCTGACGCGACACGAGCGCGTTTCGTAAAACTTATTACATTTTCAAAGACTTTAGTTTACAAATACACAACTGATTAGAACTTACGCATCTCCGATTTTATATCTACATTTTAGTGAGGTGGATGGGGTGAGGTGGCATTAATAGGGTATTAATTTTATCAACACAAGACAGAACAAGAGGTGGCATTAATAGGGTATTAATTTCATCAACACAAGACAGAACACGAAACAATGGGTATTGAATAGAAGTGAACAGGCGGCTTGACGTTTGCGAGGCACTACACATCAAGAAGTCAACACCAGCAATCAACAGCCAATTATTGCACAACTATATTCTACCCACCTCAAGACTCCGCTCCAATATAGAAGCATCAAGAAATATGGACCAATAGGCTTTCTACAAACACTTCTATTCAATATCCATTGTTTCGTGTTCTGTCTTGTGTTGATGAAATTAATACCCTATTAATACTCTTGTTCTGTCTTGTGTTGATGAAATTAATACCCTATTAATACCACACCTTGTTCTGTCTTGTGTTAATGCCACATCACCCCTTCCACCTCACTCAAATGTAGATATAAAATCGGAGATGCGTAAGTTCTATTCAGTTGTGTATTTGTGAACTAAAGTCTTTGAAAATGTAATAAGTTTTACGAAACGCGCTCGTGTCGCGTCAGACTAGAAATAAAAATGAATTTTGGAGAATTGATTTTTGATTTACCTCCAACAGTGAAACGAAATGTACGAAAGATTGAGAAAATTCGTGTTAGAATTATTAATCTTACTTTTTCGGTCATATTTAATAATATATGTCTACAGGAAAGACTGCTACCAAAATATACTAATATATATATATATATATATATATATATATATATATATATATATATATATATATATATATATATATATATATATATATATATATATATATATATATATATATATATATATATATATTATTATAGACTCGTGGGTTGGTTGGTGTTGTCGTCGTCGATCCTTCTCTATGGACAACCCAACCCACAACTCGGCAGAGTGCTTATACTAGGAGATCACCCTTGGCGCTTCTGGCTCTTGGAGAGGGGCTCAACGTCACACGTTTAGGGGATGCGGCTCCAACACTTAGCCTCGTTGTCACGTGCACACACCCACTCGACCCGCTGTGACTCCCCACTCTCTCCTTATGAGATATGATCTCCTCAATCCCCTATGACTTACTAGTATTACCTCTTACCCTGTCCACAGCAGTGGTTCTTGGTTCTTTCTCTCTCTCTCTCCTTCTTCACTACTTCCTGGGAAGCCTCACTAGGACAAGGGCAAACACCAGCAAATTGTGACACATTTACTGGACAAAGCACATACACGATACATACACACATATAATAATAGTGAATCCTATACTCTATAATATCACAATCAGGTTGCACTCCAATACCATCAGAACTCTATTATCAGCTTATCAAGTGGTATCCTATCTCCTGGTTCACCACCTGATACTATTAACCTCCTCAAGTTGATCAAGCCTACATACACTGTTGCACTATCAGCAAGATAATGTATATATAGAAAACCAGCATTTGAATGCAATAACATATATCAGTATAAATGTTCATTGATACACAACAATGATTAATCGATCACTGTCAGTCCTCGAGCACATACATCTGTAGGTAATCAAGCCTACGACTGCAACTCTAAGCTTCAGAATAAATCACTCCTTGACATAAGAATGCAAACAGTCACTCACCTCTCACTGCGTCTTGCACGCTAATGACAACCAAACACTATCAACTCCCTACAAGTAATCCACCAGAACTTCCCCTTCCACCTCTGGAAGTTCACAACCCTAATATCCTTAGGTTCTTCCGGGCTTCACTACCAGGATCCTCTGCAGCTCCTCCAGGCTGCTATCATGAAGTTTCCTTGAGTAACTACGGTGCTTCACCCTTCTGCTAGGTTCCTCCACAGCTCTCTTGGCTGCTACACCATGAAGTTTCCCCGAGCAACTGTGGTGCTTCTCTACCTCTACAGAAGCACGTGACACTCCTCTTCACTGCTGCTTCTCCTCACAGCTCGAGGTCCTCTGCTCCACTACCTTGGAGTCTCATCAGCTACTTCATTTGCTGGCTTCGAAGTGCTCAGCAACTTCTTCCCCAAAGACAAACCTGCAACCCATCGACACTCCAATAAAATGTTCCCCTTTAACACATAAACAAAAAATATTCACACAATATGTTTGCCTCAAACCTCTATCTGTTCTCTACATACAGTGAGAGTGGACTCCCCCGTTTTGGGCGGGTCCATACTCCACCTCGCCTGGCGGCGGTTCTCACTCGCTGGGAGGGTCTTCCTCCATCCGGAGCCAGGCTCCCTCAGTCGTCCGCCAGCGCTCAGAGGGGGCGGGCGTCGCTCCGTGTTCCTCCCTCTCCACTCTCTTATTTCAGGCCTTCTGCCTTATTAAAACATGTCTAACTTATAAATAAACATCGCTACTGTCGCTGGGCACACGACCAACTATAAGCAATCACTATGAACTGGCGTATATCGTGCTTACCACAGATTAACTGATCGAGGGCGCTTTCCCTCTGACGGCGTCTGGTCAGGGCGCTCCACACAGCCCACGAAAATGCCTCTGAGCAGCTTATTAAACTCTCCTTGCCGTCCAAGACTTGACACCACAACGTTCTCAGCTCAATTCCACAGCTGGCACGTCTGCACACTTCTCTTCTCTTAGAGATATATCACTAGGGGTTCCCTTCTGGCGGGAGCTCAAACGGAGCGCGGCTTCCCCCTGCGATGTCTGGCACTCAAGTGAGGTCAAGGTCCTCCGGAAGCGAGCCTCACGCCTCCAGCAAAATGTCCACATCTCCTAGCCAGTCATTTATCTATTTCCTTACTTACTGCCCATAATCTTAAATTGTTTTACATATCCAACCAGCCATTTTTTCATATGGGTTATCACCTCAATATTTGCTAGACCTTCTAGTTAGGTCAGGCTTGCTGAATAACTCTCAAGGAGGGAGACTCGTTTCTCCTGTAGGCTGAGATCATAACAATATATATATATATATATATATATATATATATATATATATATATATATATATATATATATATATATATATATATATATATATATATATATATATATATATATATATATATATATTCCTCCCTAAAGAGAGATTGTGCACCTAGGGGTGTCTGTCTGTCAGTCGGTCTGAGAAAGTGATCGAGTGAGAGGGCGCGACTGCCCGGGCTACCCGACTGCGTGGGCTTACACATCAGTGCGACAAAGAAAGTGATCATCATCTCTGTGAGCCGTTTGTGAGCGCTAATGAGGTACACCTGACCGCTATCCCTCCTGCTCGCTCACTTACCCTTTCTCAGTCCAGACCTGTAAATATGCAAGGGAAGACGTCTACGTCCTTTTGTTAGCTTTCAAGTAATTGAACATGTTCTGTTACCTTTTTCTTTATTGCTAAAATGTTTCTCACAATTTTTGTTAACTCTTTCTATTTTACTTCTGTTAACTGTATCCTACTCCTCTTTATAGCCTCTTCCTTTAGGTTTTTGGTACTACTATTTATTTTATATCTTTCTTAACTGCTTCCTTTATGTTTTTGCTTTCTCTATTCTTCTAAAACACATTCTTCTGTTAAATCTTTCAGCTTTAATTTCTTCCAAACATCCTTTAGATATATCTTCTCCTCACTCTCCTAAAACACATCTACCCACCAAAAACGCATCCCTCTCTCTGACAAAAAGTCAGGGGCAGAGCTTAAAAACTTTATGACCCTTTCACCAAAACACCAAGAACTTTGTACTTCTGACTCCTCCCTCAACTCGCTCCTCCAATCACAGACTTACTTCTCATCTTGAAAAATAAAATAAATAATCATCATGACCTCCTCTCAACCATTTCACGACCATACACACAACACTCGAACACTCCTACCTCCACCCTACATCTCTCCGCCAATCACAGTCTTAATTTTCATCTTAAAAAAAACTCACTACCTTCTCCTAACGTTCACACACAATTTTCACACAACCTTACACACCACACTCTTCCCATATTATTCGTACATCTGGCAACACAACCCCCTCCTTCACTATATATTGCCCCAATCGTTCCTACAACATTATTACAACATTCGCCGTGGCCGAAACAGCTCCATCCCAAAATGGCGTGGACGGTCTATGTTGTAAATCTCCCTACTGACAACAGATGGCACGGAGAGGCAGACAAAAGACGGCAGGGAGTGGTAGACAAGAGGTGGCAGGTAGTGGTAGACAACAGGTTGCAGGGTGAGGCAGACAACAGGTTTTCAGGGAGTGGCCGACAAGAGGTGGCAGGGAGAGGCTGCCATGAGGTGGCAGGGAGGGGCTGCTATGAGGTGGCAGGGAGACGCTGCCATGAGGTGGCAGGGAGAGGCTGCCATGAGGTGGCAGGGAGTGGTACACAGGAGGAGGCAGGGAGTGGTACACAGGAGGTGGCAGGGAGAGGCTGCCATGAGGTGGCAGGGAGAGGCTGCCATGAAGAGGCAGGGAGTGGCTGACAGGAGGTAGCAGGGAGTGGCAGACAGGAAGTGGCAGGGAATAGCAGACAGGAGGTGGCAGGGAGTAGCAGACAGGAGGTGATAGGGAGAGGCAGACAGGAGGTGACAAGGAGAGGCAGACAGGAGGTGGCATAGAGTGACTGACAGGAGGTGGCAGGGAGTGGCTGACAGGAGGTGGCAGGGAATGGCAGACAGGAGGTGGCAGGGAGTGGCTGACATGAGGTGGCAGGGAGTGGCTGACAGGAGGTGGCAGGAAGAGACAGACAAGAGGTCGCAGGGAGAGGCAGACATGAGGTGGCAAGGAGTGACAGACAGGAAGTGTAAGGGAGTAGCAGACAGAAGGTGGCAGGGAGTAGCAGACAGGAGGTGACAGGGAGACGCAGACAGGAGGTGACAGAGAGAGGCAGACAGGAGGTGGCAGGGAGAGGCTGACAGGAGGTAGCAGGGAGTGGCTGACAGGGGGTGGCAGGGAGAGGCAGAGAGGAGGTGGCAGTTTTGGAGAGGCAGAAAGGAGGTGGCTGGGAATGGCAGATAGTAGGTGGCAGGGAGTGGCTGACATGAGGTGGTAGGGAGTGGCAGACAGGAGGTGGCAGATAGGAGGTGGCAGGGAGTGGCTGAAAGGAGGTGATTGGGAGTGGCTGACAGGAGGTGGCAGGGAATGGCTGACAGGAGGCAGCAGGGAGTGGCAGGGAGTGGGTAGACAGGAAGTAGAAGGGAGTGGCTGACAGGAGGTGGCAGACGAATGGGTAGACAAGAGGCGGCAGGGAGTGGCAGACAGGAGGTGGCAGAGGAGTGGCTGCCCGTAGGTGACTGGGAGTGACAGACAGAAGGTGGCAAAGAGTGGCTGACAGGAGGTGCAAGGAATTGCAGACAGGAGGTGGCAGGAAGAGGCTGACAGGAGGTGGCAGGGAGTGGCAGACAGGAGGTGGCAGGGAGTGACAGACAGGAAGTGGAAGGGAATGGCTGACAGGAGATGGCAGAAGAATGGGTAGACAGGAGGTGGCAGGGAATGGCAGACAGGAGGTGGCAAGGAGTGGCAGACAGGAGGTGGCAAAGAGTTGCAGACAGAAGGTGGCAGGCAGTGGCTGACATGAGGTAGCAGGGAGTGACAGACAGGAAGTAGAAGGGAGTGGCTGACAGGAGGTGTTAAAGGAGTGGCTGTCAGGAGGTGGCAGGGAGTGGCAGAAAGGAGGTGGCAGGGAGAGGCTGACAGAATGTGGCAGAGAGTTGCCGAAAGGAGGTGGCAGACAAAAGGTTGCAGGGAGTTCTAGACAGGAGGTGGCAGGGAGTGGCAGACAGGAGGTGGCAGAAAAAAGGTTGCAGGGAGTGGCAAACAGGAGGTGGCAGGGAGTGACAGACAGAAGGTGGCAGGTGAGTGGCAGAAAGGTGGCAAGGAGTGGCTTACAGGAGGTGGCAGGGAGACGCAGACAGGAGGCGGAAGGAAGTAGCAGATAGGAGGTGGTAAGGATTCGCAGACAGGAGGTGGCAGGGAATGGTTGACAGGAGGTGGCAGGGAGAGGCAGACAGAAGGTGGCAGGGAGAGGCAGACAGGAAATGGCAGGGAGTGGTTGACCGGAGGTGGCAGGGAGTGGCAGATAGGAGGTGGCAGACGAATGGGTAGACAGGAGGCGGCAGAAAGTGGCAGACAGGAGGTAGCAGGGAGTGGCTGACAGGAGGTGGCAAGGAATGGCAGACAGGAGGTGGCAGGGAGAGGCTGACAGGAGGTGGCAGAGGATTGGGTAGACAGGAGGTGGCAGGGAGTGGCAGACAGGAGGTGGCAGGGAGTGGCAGACAGAAGGTGGCAGGGAATGGTTGACAGGTTGTGGCAGGGAGAGGCAGACAGGAGGTGGCAGGGAGAGGCAGACAGGAGGTGGCAGGGAGAGGCAGACATAAGGTGGCAGGGAGTGACAGACAGAAAGTAGAAGGGAGTGGCTGACAGGAGGTGGCAGACGAATGGGTAGACAGGAGGCGGCAGAAAGTGGCAGACAGGAGGTGGCAGGGAGTGGCTGAAAGGAGGTGGCAAGGAATGGCAGACAGGAGGTGGCAGGGAGAGGCTGACAGGAGGTGGCAGAGGAATGGGTAGACAGGAGGTGGCAGGGAGTGGCAGACAGGAGGTGGCAGGGAGTGGCAGACAGGAGGTGGCAGACAGTGACAGATAGGAGGTGGCAGGGAGTGGCTGAAAGGAGGTGATAGGGAGTGGCTGACAGGAGGTGGCAGGGAGTGGCAGACAGGAGGTGACAGGGAGAGGCAGACAGGAGGTGGCAGGGAGAGGCAGACAGGAGATAGCAGGGAGTGGCTGACCGGAGGTGGCAGGGAGTGGCAGATAGGAGGTGGCAAGGAGAAGCAGACTGAAGGTGGCAGGGAGTGGCTGACAGGAGGTGGCAGGGAGTGGCAGACAGGAGGTGGCAGGGAGAGGCAGACAGGGGGTGATTGGGAGTGGCTGACAGGAGGTGGCAGGGAGTGGCTGACAGGAGGTAGCAGGGAGTGGCAGATAGGAGGTGGCAGGGAGTGGGTAGACAGGAAGTGGCTGAGAATATCAGATAGTAGGTGGCAGGGAGTGACAGGGAGAGGCAGACAGAAGGTGGCAGGGAGAGGCAGACATGAGGTGGCAGCGAGTGACACACAGGAAGTAAAAGGGAGTGGCTAACAGGAGGTGGCAGACGAATGGGTAGACATGAGGCGGCAGGGAGTGGCAGACAGGAGGTGGTAGGGAGTGGCAGACAGGAGGTGGCAGGGAGTGGAAAGACAGGAGGTGGCAGAGGAGTGGCTGTCCAGAGGTGACAGGGAGTGACAGACAGGAGGTGGCAAGGTGTGGCTAGTAGTAGGGGTGACAGTCCACAGAACATTTTTTTTTCTGGGGGAAAAAATGTTCTGTGGGAGTCAAGGTTTTCAGGTGAATTTAGAAATCACCTGTGGCATGTCAGGGGTTTCAGGTGAATTTGGGGAGTCACAGATTTGGAATTAAGGAATTCGTAATAGGAAAATAATTTCTGAGATCTTAGAGGTTTGTTAAGCGTTCTTATGAGGAAAATAAGTAGGAAAATCTTAAAGAAAATTTTTAGAAACTATCGTGTTTGTGCCACAGCATTTCCAGGTAAACTCTATGGACATATATTGCCTGTTTTCAACTTCGGAAAAAATGTTCTGTGTGAGTCAAGGTTTTCAGGTCCAAAATCACGCGTGTGAGTCTGGGTTTTCAGGTTCCAAAATCCTCTGTGAGAGTCAGGGTTTTGAGGTCCAATCCCACGTGTGAGCCAGGGTTTTTCAGGTAAATTTTGTCAGTCACAGGTTTTAGAAGTTGTTAAAGTTCTTATAATGAAAATAATGTCATACGAGTTTGTTAAAGTTCTTATGATAAAAATAATTTCCGAGACTTTAGAAGTTTGTTAAAAGTTCTTATCATGAAATAATGTCATACGACTTTTGTTAAAAGTTCTCATGGGATTCTTACTTAGAAACTAGTATATCTGAATCATTTCACAGCCGTCCCCCTTCATCTCCCGCCAACCCCCCCCCCCCTTACCTCACAATCTCTCGCGTCACCTGTATTTACCTTACGCCGGCCAGCCAGACGCCGCATGCAGGTCACCTCAGTAATCTTATCTTATCTTCTCCATAATATCTGGACCGTCCCTCCACCCTCTCTCTCTCTCTCTCTCTCTCTCTCTCTCTCTTCCTATTTCCTTACTGGTATTTTCAGAGTTTCAAATAATCATAGAAGTTTATTTATATGTTTATGACCAAATTTTGTAAAAAAAGACCATTTTCAGAGAATATTGTCTTAGATGTTTTGTTAAGGAAAACAGACAACTTAGCCATAACATTTAGTTTTATATCCATTTACGGCTATTTCACCTGTAAAGACCAAATTGAACAGAGTCCAGTTATATACAGAATTTCGTCAGAGACCATTTTATATCTAAAAATGAACAGAGTCCACTTTATGAGCAAAAATTAGTCAGAGACAGTTTTAAGTTCAAATTTCATCAGAGTCCTGTAATCTGTAAAAATTTGACAAAGTCTATTTTCTACCCAATTTTCATCAGAGTCCAGTTCATGATCGAAATTAATCAGAGTCCAATTGAAGACCCCAATTTGACAGAGACCACATTTTCGCTACTAGCAGTCCAATCCCCCTGAAATTTTAAACAGTCATATTTCAGTCGTAATAAATAAGATCAAGCCAGTTACTGAGCTCCAGCTCTTGTCCCTCACCCTTCTCCCATCAAGTCTTTGTTAATATCCTATCAATTCCCCTGAAATTTTTACCCTCTGTATTTCAGACATAGTAAATAATATGTAAACAATTATAAAACTCTAGCTCTTGTCCTCTGTCTAAGTTCACACCTGTAAATTCATTACTATCAATCCAAATCCCCCTGAGATTTGAACACTCAACTACATTTTCAGACATAGTAAATAAAAACCAGTTCAGTTATCAAGTTTCAACTCTTGTGCCCCAGCTTAGTTCATTTTGTACAAGTTCTTTATTTTCCAACTAAATCACCCCGAGATTTAAGATCACCTTATTTCTAACGTAGTAAAATTAATCTGGACATTAGCCAAGCCCCATTTCCTCAGTCTTCGATAATCGAACATAATTATATCCGATCAAGTCCCTCTCCAGCCTATCTGTTTATCAGAGTAATCACCTTACCATTCTCATCCCAACGTATCCAAACCTTCAATAATCATACTGTATTTGCATATTTTCTCTATATTCAGCTGTGTTCTTCACATTTTTTTCCATGTTTTCTGTGTTCATTCCATGCTCTACAAATGTTCACAGCATGCTCAGTTCAATTTTTTTCACCTGTTTTTCTCATTTTTCTGTTTTCTACCCTTTTCCCCGTATGTTCTATGTTCTTTGTCATGTTTTCACGTACATCATATGTTCTCTGTATAAATTTTATACTCAATATTCATGTTCTCAATGTTCTTAGCTTGTTCTTCACATGTTCAGTGTTTATTCTTGTATTCCCTATGTTCCTTATCATGTCTTCATATTCTCTATATGCTCATATTCCCTGCATGTTCACTCTATTCATCAACTTTTTCTTACATATTTTCTGTTTTCACTGTGTTCATTCCCCTACCTAACATCAATTTTTTTTTATGTTCTTTGTTTCTTTAAACCAATTTGTTTCTTCCATTCACTAACTAGTTCTTTGTCAAATAATATTATACTGCAATACAGTTCCCTCAACAATTTTAGTCACCCAGTTTCTATTTGCAAAACTATGTCAAAGTAATTCTCGTAGTCAACTTAATAGTTCTACCAACCCCGTTCTTAAACAAATCTACACTTTATTCAGTTCCAAATTTACAAAGACAAACCTTTCTTGTAACTTCTTAACTAAAAATCTTTCGCCAAACAACTAAAACATAGTCACTTTCGTCATTTCTCGACTAAACTTATTATCCAATCAACCAAAAAATAGTCAGGATTAATCTCATTCAACACCGTTCTTAACTAAAAATCTTTCGCCAATCAACCAAAAATAGTCAAAGGAATCTTTCCAACACTGTTCATAACTAAACTTATTCCCTAGTCATCAGAAAATAACCGTGTTCATCATGTTTCATTGTCATTTCATAACTAAAATATCCATCAATCAACGGAAAAAGTCATATTCATCATCATTGTTCCAAACTAAAATTATGTTTTGTCAAGTAAGAAAAAATAACCAAAGATATCTTTCATCGCTGTTCTTAACTGACATTATACTTTGGGGAGCACAAAAATAGTCTCCCTCGTCATGTTTTGTCTTTTTGCTTAACTAAAAGTATTCATCAGTCAACTAAACAAATAGTTACTTCATCATGTTTCCTTGTCATTTCTTAACTGAAATATCACTTCTCTCATCTGAAAATAGTCATGTGTAGCCTCTTTCCAACACTTTCGTAACTAAAATTATATCTCGCTAAGTAAGAAAAATAGTCAAATGTAACTTTTTCAGCACTTTCGTAAAAATTATATGTTGTTAAGTAAGAAAAATAGTCAAAGGTGCTCTCCGTAACACCAAAGTTACTCTTCGAGATAACAAAAGACACTCTCAAACACTCAAAAATTTACTCGCATCCTCAGAGTTATTCTCAGAGTCATCAAAAAGTTAATCTCAGTCATCAAAATGCTATTCTCTAAGTAGCCTTTCGTTCATCAGAGAAACTTTCAAAGACATCTTCGTTCATTAAAGTTAATCTCAGAGGCATAAAAGTTATTCTCAGAGTCATCAAAAAGTTAATCTCAGTCATCAAAATGCTATTCTCTAAGTAACCTTTCGTTCATCAGAGAATCTTTCTAAGACATCCTTTGAAACATCAAAGACATCCTTTAAGACATCAAAGTTAATCTCAGAGGCATAAAAGTTATTCACAGAGCTATCAAAATTATTCTCGATGCCATCAAAAAGTATTTTCTCGTTCATCAAAGTTAATCTCAGAGTTAACAAAGGTAATCTCTAACTCACTTTCGTTCAACATATTATTTCTCTAAGTCCTCAAAGTTATTCTCTAAGACAACAAAGTCTTTCTCAGAGCTATCAAACTTGTTCTCAAAGTCATCAAAGTTATTCCAAGAGACGTCAAAGTTAATCTAAGACATCATCTTTCATCAAAGATATTCTCTCTAAGCCATCAATGTTCTTCTCTAAGAAATAAAAGTTATTCTCTATGTCATCAAAAAGTTATTCTCTGAGCTAACAAAATACTACTCATGTTCTCAAAGACATTCTCAAAGTCACCAAAGTTATTCTAAGAGCTATCAAACTTGTTCTCAAAGTCATCAAAGTTATTCACAGAGTCATCAAAGTTATTCTCTAACTCACTTTTGTTCATTAAAGTTAATTTCTATGTTATAAAAGTTATTCTCAGAGACATCTAAAGTTAATCTTCCTGATTATTATTCCTGACTATTTTTAGCTAAGAGAAAGGCTGTTTTAGTTAAGAACGGTGTTGAATGAGATTAATCCTGACTATTTTTTGGTTGATTGGATAATAAGTTTAGTCGAGAAATGACGAAAGTGACTATGTTTTAGTTGTTTGGCGAAAGATTTTTAGTTAAGAAGTAACAAGAAAGGTTTGTCTTTGTAAATTTGGAACTGAATAAAGTGTAGATTTGTTTAAGAACGGGGTTGGTAGAACTATTAAGTTGACTACGAGAATTACTTTGACATAGTTTTGCAAATAAAAACTGGGTGACTAAAATTGTTGAGGGAACTGTATTGCAGTATAATATTATTTGACAAAGAACTAGTTAGTGAATGGAAGAAACAAATTGGTTTAAAGAAACAGAGAACATAAAAAAAAAATTGAGGTTAAGTAGGGGAATGAACACAGTGAACATACGGTGAACACAGAAAACATTTAAGAAAAAGTTGATGAATAGAGTGAACATGCAGGGAATATGAGCTTATAGAGAATATGAAGACATGATAAGGAACATAGGGAATACAAGAATGAACACTGAACATGTGGAGAACAAGCTAAGAACATTGAGAACATGAATATTGAGTATAAAAGTGATACAGAGAACATATAATGTACATGAAAACATGACAAAGAACATAGAGAACATACGGGGAAAAGGGTAGAAAACAGAAAAATGAGAAAAACAGGTTAAAAAACTGAACTGAGCATGCTGTGAACATTTGTAGAACATGGAATGAACACAGAAAACATGGGAAAAAATGTGAAGAACACAGCTGAATATAGAGAAAATATGCAAATACAGTATGATTATTGAAGGTTTGGATACGTTGGGATGAGAATGGTAAGGTGATTACTCTGATAAACAGATAGGCTGGAGAGGGACTTGATCGGATATAATTATGTTCGATTATCGAAGACTGAGGAAATGGGGCTTGGCTAATGTCCAGATTAATTTTACTACGTTAGAAATAAGGTGATCTTAAATCTCGGGGTGATTTAGTTGGAAAATAAAGAACTTGTACAAAATGAACTAAGCTGGGGCACAAGAGTTGAAACTTGATAACTGAACTGGTTTTTATTTACTATGTCTGAAAATGTAGTTGAGTGTTCAAATCTCAGGGGGATTTGGACTGATAGTAATGAATTTACAGGAGTGAACTTGGACAGAGGACAAGAGCTAGAGTTTTATAATTGTTTACATCTTATTTACTATGTCTGAAATACAGAGGGTAAAAATTTCAGGGGAATTGATAGAATATTTACAAAGACTTGAGGGGCGAGTTGGGTGGGGGACGAGAGCTGGAGCTCAGTAACTGACTTGATCTTATTTACTACGACTGAAATATGACTGTTTAAAATATCAGGGGGATTGGACTGCTAGTAGCGAAAATGTGGTCTCTGTCAAATTGGGGTCTTCAATTGGACTCTGATTAATTTCGATCATGAACTGGACTCTGATGAAAATTGGGTAGAAAATAGACTGTCAAATTTCTGTCGTTAATTGGACTCTGACGAAAATTGGGTATAAAATGGACTCTTGTCAAATTTTCACAGATTACAGGACTCTGATGAAATTTGAACTTAAAACTGTCTCTGACTAACTTTGCTCTCAAAGTAGACTCTGGCGAATTTCTGTGATAATTGGACTTTGATGAAATTTGAGCTTAAAACTGTCTCTGACTAATTTTTGCTCATAAAGTGGACTCTGTTCATTTTTAGATATAAAATGGTCTCTGACGAAATTCTATATATAACTGGACTCTGTTCAATTTGGTCTTTACAGGTGAAATAGCCGTAAATGGATATAAAACTAAATGTTATGGCTAAGTTGTCTGTTTTCCTTAACAAAATATCTAAGACAATATTCTCTGAAAATGGTCTCTTTTTTACAAAATTTGGTCATAAACATATAAATAAACTTCTATGATTATTTGAAACTCTGAAAATAACTGTAAGGAAATAGGAAGAGAGAGAGAGAGAGAGAGAGAGAGTGGAGGGACGGTCCAGATATTATGGAGAAGATAAGATAAGATTACCGAGGTGACCTGCATGCGGCGTCTGGCTGGACGGTGTAAGGTAAATACAGGTGACGCGAGAGATTGTGAGGTAAGGGGTTAGATGAAGGGGGACGGCTGTGAAATGATTCAGATATACTAGTTTCTAAGTAAGAATCCCATGAGAACTTCTAACAAAAGTCGTATGACATTATTTCATGATAAGAACTTTTAACAAACTTCTAAAATCTCGGAAATTATTTTTATCATAAGAACTTTAACAAACTCGTATGACATTATTTTCATTATAAGAACTTTAACAACTTCTAAAACCTGTGACTGACAAAATTTACCTGAAAAACCCTGGCTCACACGTGGGATATTGGACCTCAAAACCCTGACTCTCACAGAGGATTTTGGAACCTGAAAACCCTGACTCACACGCATGATTTTGGACCTGAAAACCTTGACTCACACAGAACATTTTTTCCGAAGTTGAAAACAGGCAATATATGTCCGTAGAGTTTACCTGGAAATGCTGTGACACAAACACGATAATTTCTAATAATTTTCTTTAAGATTTTCCTACTTATTTTCCTCATAAGAACGCTTAACAAACCTCTAAGATCTCAGAAATTATTTTCCTCATAAGAATTCCTTAATACCAAATCTGTGACTCCCCAAATTCACCTGAAACCCCTGACATGGCACAGGTGATTTCTAAATTCACATGAAAACCTTAACTCCCACAGAACATTTTTTCCCCCAGAAAAAAAAATGTTCTGTGGACTGTCATCCCTACTACTGTGGCTGACAGGAGGTGGCAAGGAATGGCAGACAGGAGGTGGCAGGGAGTGACAGACAGGAAGTGGAAGGGAATGGATGACAGGAGGTGGCAGAGGAATGGGTAGACAGGAGGTGGCAGGGAGTGGCAGACAGGAGGTGGCAAGGAGTGGCAGGGAGTTGCAGACAGAAGGTGGCAGGCAGTGGCTGACAGGAGGTGGCGGGCAGTGACAGACAGGAAGTAGAAGGGAGTGGCTGACAGGAGGTGGCAGTGGAGTGGCTGTCAGGAGGTGGCAGGGAGTCGCAAAAAGGAGGTGGCAGGGAGAGGCTGACAGAATGTGGCAGAGAGTTGCCGAAAGGAGGTGGCAGACAAAAGGTTGCAGGGAGTGCTAGAGAGGAGGTGGCAGACAAAAGGTTGCAGGGAGTGGCAAACAGGAGGTGGCAGGAAGTGGCAGACAGAAGGTGGCAGGGAGTGGCTGACTGGAGGTGGCAGGGAGACGCAGACAGGAGGTGGAAGGGAGTGTCAGATAGGAGGTGGTAGGGATTGGCAGAC
This sequence comes from Procambarus clarkii, assembly GCF_040958095.1. Taxonomy (NCBI): domain Eukaryota; kingdom Metazoa; phylum Arthropoda; class Malacostraca; order Decapoda; family Cambaridae; genus Procambarus; species Procambarus clarkii. Next base: position 38,421,915 of record NC_091180.1, on the reverse strand, counting down.
AGGAGGTGACAAGGAATGGTTGACAGGAGGTGGCAGGGAGAGGGAGACAGGAGGTGGCAGGGAGAAGCAGACAGGAGATAGCAGGGAGTGGCTGACCGGAGGTGGCAGATAGGAGGTGGCAGGGAGAGGCAGATAGAAGGTGGCAGGGAGTGGCTGACAGGAGGTATCAGGGAGAGGCAGAAAGGAGGTGGTGGGGAGTTACAGATAAGAGATGGCAGGGAATGGCAGAAAGGAGGTGGCAGTGAGTGGCTGACATGAAGTGGTAGGGAGTGGCAGACAGGAGGTGGCAGATAGGAGGTGTCAGGGAGTGGCAGATAGGAGGTGGCAGGGAGTGGGTAGACAGGAAGTAGCTAAGAATATCAGAAAGTAGGTTGCAGGGAGAGGCAGACAGGAGGTGGCAGGGAGAGGCAGACATGAGGTGGCAGGGAGTGACAGACAGGAAGTAGAAGGGAGTGGCTGACAGGAGGTGGCAGGGAGTGGCAGACAGGAGGTGGAAGAGGAGTGGCTGTCAGGAGGTGACAGGGAATGGCAGACAGGAGGTGGCAGAGGAATGGGTAGACAGGAGGTGGCAGGGAGTGGCAGACAGGAGGTGGCAGGGAGTGACAGATAGGAGGTGGCAGGAAGTGGCTGAATGGAGGTGATAGGGAGCGGCTGACAGGAGGTGGCAGGGAGTGGCTGACAGGAGGTAGCAGGGAGTGGCAGATTGGAGGTGGCAGGGAGTAGGTAGACAGGAAGTGGCTGAAAATATCAGATAAAAGGTGACAGGGAGAGGCAGACAGAAGGTGGCAGGGAGAGGCAGACATGAGGTGGCAGGGAGTGACAGACAGGAAGTAGAAGAGAGTGGGTGACAGGAGGTGGCAGACGAATGGGTAGACAGGAGGCGGCAGGGAGTGGCAGACAGGAGGTGGCAGATGAGTGGCAGACAGGAGGTGGCAGAGGAGAGGCTGTCCGGAGGTGACAGGGAGTGACAGACAAGAGGTGGCAAGGAGTGGCTGACAGGAGGTGGCAAGGAATGGCAGACAGGAGGTGGCAGGGAGTGACAGACAGGAAGTGGAAGGGAATGGCTGACAGGAGGTAGCAGAAGAATGGGTAGACAGGAGGTGGCAGGGAGTGGCAGACAGGAGGTGGCAAGGAGTGGCAGACAGGAGGTGGCAGGGAGTTGCAGACAGAAGGTGGCAGGCAGTGGCTGACAGAAGTTGGCAGGGAGTGACAGACAGGAAGTAGAAGGAAGTGGCTGACAGGAGGTGGCAGGGGAGTGGCTGTCAGGAGGTGACAGAGAGTGGCAGAAAGGAGGTGGCAGGGAGAGGCTGACAGAATGTGGCAGAGAGTTGCCAAAAGGAGGTGACAGACAAAAGGTATCAGGGAGTGCTAGACAGGAGGTGGCAGGGAGTGGCAGACAGGAGGTGGCAGAAAAAAGGTTGCAGGGAGTGGCAAACAGGAGGTGGCAAGGAGTGGCAGACAGAAGGTGGCAGGGATTGGCAGACAGGTGGCAGGGAGTGGCTGACAGGAGGTGGCAGGGAGACGCAAACAGGAGGTGGAAGGGAGTTGCAGATAGGAGGTGGTAGGGATTGGCAGACAGGAGGTGGCAGGGAATGGTTGACAGGAGGTGGAAGGGAGAGACAGACAGGAGGTGGCAGGGAGAGGCAGATAGGAGATGGCAGGGAGTGACTGACTGGAGGTGGCAGGGAGTGGCAGGGAGAGGCAGACAAAAGGTGGCAGGGAATGGTTGACAGGAGGTGGAAGGGAGAGACAGACAGGAGGTGGCAGGGAGGGGCAGATAGGAGATGGCAGGGAGTGACTGACTGGAGGTGGCAGGGAGTGACTGACTGGAGGTGGCAGGGAGTGGCAGAAAGGAGGTGGTAGGGAGTGACAGATAAGAGGTGTCAGGGAGTGGCAGAAAGGAGGTTGCAGGGAGAGGCTGACATGAGGTGGCAGGAAGTGGGTAGACAGGAAGTAGCTGAGAATATCAGATAGTAGGTTGCAGGGAGTGGCAGGGAGAGGCAGACAGGAGGTGGCAGGGAGAGGCAGACATGAGGTGGCAGGGAGTGACAGACAGGAGGTTTCAGGGGGTGGCAGAGAAGTGACTGTCAGTAGGTGACATGGAATGGCAGACAGGAGGTGGCAGGGAGTGGCTGACAGGAGGTGACAGGGAGTGTCAGACAAGAGGTGGCAGGGAGTGACAGACAGGAAGTGTATGGGAATGGCTGACAGGAGGTGGCAGAGGAATGAGTAGACAGGAGGTGGCAGGGAGTGGCAGACAGGAGGTGGCAGGGAATGGCAGATAGGAGGTGGCAGGGAGTGGCTGAAAGGAGGTGATAGGGAGTGGCAGACAGGAGGTAGCAGGGAGTGGCAGACAGGAGGTGGCAGGAAGTGGCAGATAGGAGGTGGCAGGGAGTGGCTGAAAGGAGGTGTTAGGGAGTGGGTGACAGGAGGTGGCAGGGAGTGGCTGACAGGAGGTAGCAGAGAGTGGCAGATAGGAGGTGGCAGGGAGTAGGTAGACAGGAAGTGGCTGAGAATATCAGATAGTAGGTGGCAGGGAGTGGCAGGGAGAGGCAGACAGAGGGTGGCAGAGATGAGGTGGCAGGGAGTGACAGACAGGAAATAGAAGGGAGTGGCTGACAGGAGGTGGCAGGGAGTGGCTGACAGGGGGTAGCAGGGAGTGGCAGATAAGAGGTGGCAGGGAGTGGGTAGAGAGGAAGTGGCTTAGAATATCATATAGTAGGTGGCAGGGAGTGACAGGGAGAGGCAGACAGAAGGTGGCAAGGAGAGGCGTACATGAGGTGGCAGGGAGTGACAGACAGGAAGTAGAAGGGAGTGACTGAAAGGAGGTGGCAGACGAATGGGTAGACTGGAGGCGGCAGGGAGTGGCAGGGAGTGACAGATAGGAGATGGAAGGGAGTGGCTGAAAGGAGGTGATAGGGAGTGGCAGACAGAAGGTAGCAGGGAGTGGCAGACAGGAGGTGGCAGGAAGTGGCAGATAGGAGGTGGCAGGGAGTGGCTGAAAGGAGGTGATAGGGAGTGGGTGACAGGAGGTGGCAGGGAGTGGCTGACAGGAGGTAGCAGAGAGTGGCAGATAGGAGGTGGCAGGGAGTAGGTAGACAGGAAGTGGCTGAGAATATCAGATAGTAGGTGGCAGGGAGTGGCAGGGAGAGGCAGACAGAGGGTGGCAGGGAGAGGCAGAGATGAGGTGGCAGGGAGTGACAGACAGGAAATAGAAGGGAGTGGCTGACAAGAGGTGGCAGACGAATGGGTATACAGGAGGCGGCAGGGAGTGGCAGACAGGAGGTAGCAGGGAGTGGCAGACAGGAGGTGGCAGAGAAGTGGCTGTCCAGAGGTGACAGGGAGTGACAAACAGGAGGTGGTAAGGAGTGGCTGACAGGAGGTGGCAAGGAATGGCAGATAGGAGGTGGCAGGGAATGGCTGACAGGAGGTGGCAGGGAGTAGCGGACAGGAGGTGGCAGGGAGTGACAGACAGGAAGTGGAAGGGAATGGCTGACAGGTGGTGACAGAGGAATGGGTAGACAGGAAGTGGCAGGGAGTGGCACACAGGAGGTGGCAGGCAGTGGCTGACAGGAGATGGTGGGGAGTGACAGACAGGAAGTAGAAGGGAGTGGCTGACACGAGGTGGCAGAGGAGTGGCTGTCAGGAGGTGACAGGGAGAGGCTGACAGAATGTGGCAGAGAGTTGCCGAAAGGAGGTGGCAGACAAAAGGTTGCAGGAAGTGCTAGACAGGAGGTGGCAGGGAGTGGCAGACAGGAGGTAGAAAACAAAAAGGTGCAGGGAGTGGCAAGCAGGAGGTGGCTGGGAGTGGCAGACTGAAGGTGGCAGGGAGTGGCAGACAGGTGGCAGGGAGTGGCTGACAGGAGGTGGCAGAGAGACGCAGACAGGAGGTGGCAGGGAGAGGCAGACAGGAGATGGCAGGGAGTAGCTGAACGGAGGTGGCAGGGAGTGGCAGATAGGAGGTGGCAGGGAGAGGCAGACAGAAGGTGGCAGGGAGTGGCTAACAGGAGGTATCAGAGAGAGGCAGAAAGGAGGTGGTAGGGAGTGACAGATAAGAGGTGGCAGGGAGTGGCAGAAAGGAGGTTGCAGGGAGTGGCTGACATGAGGTGGCAGGAAGTGGGTAGACAGGAAGTAGCTGAGAATATCAGATAGTAGGTTGCAGGGAGTGGCAGGGAGAGGCAGACAGGAGGTGGCAGGGAGAGGCAGACATGAGGAGGCAGGGAGTGAGAGACAGGAAGTAGAAGGGAGTGGCTGACAGGAGGTGACAGACGAATGGGTAGACAGGAGGTGTCAGGGAGTGGCAGACAGGAGGTTCCAGGGAGTGGCAGACAGGAGGTGGCAGGGAGTGGCAGACAGGAGGTGGCAGAGGAGTGGCTGTCAGGAAGTGGCAGTGAGTGGCAGACAGGAGGTGGCAGGGAGAGGCTGACTAAATGTGGCAGAGTGTTGCCGAAAGGAGGTGGCAGACAAAAGGTTGCAGGGAGTGCTAGACAGGAGGAGGCAGGGAGTGGCAGATAGCAGGGGGCAGACAAAAGGTTGCAGGGAGTGGCAAACAGGAAATGGCAGGGATTTGCAGACAGAAGGTGGCAGAGAGTGGGTAGACAGGAGGTGGTAGGGAGTGGCTGACAGGAGGTGGCAGACGAATGGGTAGACAAGAGGCGGCAGGGAGTGGCAGACAGGAGGTGGCAGGGAGTGGCAGACAGGAGGTGGCAGGGAGTGACAGATAGGAGGTGGCATTGAGTGGCTGAAATGAGGTGATAGGGAGTGGCTGACAGGAGATGACAGGGAGTGGCTGACAGGAGGTAGCAGGGAGTGGCAGGGAGTGGGTAGACAGGAAGTGGCTGAGAATATCAGATAGTAGGTGGCAGGGAGTGACAGGGAGAGGCAGACAGAAGGTGGCAGGTGGAGGCAGACATGAGGTGGCAGCGAGTGACACACAGGAAGTAAAGGGGAGTGGCTAACAGGAGGTGGCAGACGAATGGGTAGAAAGGAGGCGGCAGGGAGTGTCAGACAGGAGGTGGCAGGGAGTGGCAGACAGGAGATGGCAGGGAGTGGAAAGACAAGAGGTGGCAGAGGAGTGGCTGTCCAGAGGTGGCAGAGGAGTGGCTGTCCGGAGGTGACAGGGAGTGACAGACAGGAGGTGGCAAGGAGTGGCTGACAGGAGGTGGCAAGGAATGGCAGACAGGAGGTGTCAGGGAGAGGCTGACAGGAGGTGGCAAGGTGGGGCTGACAGGAGGTGGCAAGGAATGGCAGACAGGAGGCGGCAGGGAGTGACAGACGCGAAGTGCAAGGGAATGGCTGACAGGAGGTGGCAGAGGAATAGGTAGAATGGAGGTGGCAGGAAGTGGCAGACAGGAGGTGGCAAGGAGTGGCAGACAGGAGGTGGCAGGGAGTTGCAGACAGAAGGTGGCAGGCAGTGGCTGACAGGCGGTGGCAGGGAGTGACAGACAGGAAGTAGAAGGGAGTGGCTGACAGGAGGTGGCAGTGGAGTGGCTGTCAGGAGGTGGCAGGGAGACGCAGAAAGGAGGTGGCTGAGAGAGGCTGACAGAATGTGGCAGAGAGTTGCCGAAAGGAGGTGGCAGACAAAAGGTTGCAGGGAGTGCTAGATAAGAGGTGGCAAACAAAAGGTTGCAGGGAGTGGCAAACAGGAGGTGGCAGGAAGTGGCAGACAGAAGGTGGCAGGGAGTGGCAGACAGGTGGCAGGGAGTGGCTGACTGGAGGTGGCAGGGAGAGGCAGACAGGAGATAGCAGGGAGTGGCTGACCGGAGGTGGCAGGGAGTGGCAGATAGGAGGTGGCAGGGAGAGGCAGATAGAAGGTGGCAGGGAGTTGCTGACAGGAGGTATCAGGGAGAGGCAGAAAGGAGGTGGTAGGGAGTGGCAGATATGAGGTGTCAGGGAGTGGCTGATTGGAGGTAGCATGGAGTGGCAGACAGGAGGTGGCAGTGAAGTGGCTGTCAGGAGGTGACAGGGAATGATAGACAGGAGGTGGCAGAGGAATGGGTAGACAGGAGGGGCAGGGAGTGGCAGACAGGAGGTGGCAGGGAGTGGCAGACAGGTGACAGGGAGAGGCAGACAGAAGCTGGCAGGGAGAGGCAGACATGAGGTGGCATGGAGTGACAGACAGGAAGTAGAAGGGAGTGGGTGACAGGAGGTGGCAGACGAATGGGTAGACAGGATGCGGCAGGGAGTGGCAGACAGGTGGTGGCAGATGAGTGGCAGACAGGAGGTGGCAGAGGAGTGGCTGTCCGGAGGTGACAGGGAGTGACAGACAGGAGGTGGCAAGGAGTGGCTGACAGGAGGTGGCAAGGAATGGCAGACAGGAGGTGGCAGGGAGTGACAGACAGGAAGTGGAAGGGAATGGCTGACAGGAGGTAGCAGAGGAATGGGTAGACAGGAGGTGGCAGGGAGTGGCAGACAGGAGGTGGCAAGGAGTGGCAGACAGGAGGTGGCAGGGAGTTGCAGACAGAAGGTGGCAGGCAGTGGCTGACAGGAGGTGGCAGGGAGTGACAGATAGGAGGTGGCAGGGGAGTGGCTCTCAGGAGGTGGCAGGGAGTGGCAGAAAGGAGGTGGCAGGGAGAGGCTGACAGAATGTGGCAGAGAGTTGCCAAAAGGAGGTGGCAGACAAAAGGTATCAGGGAGTGCTAGACAGGAGGTGGCAGGGAGTGGCAGACAGGAGGTGGCAGAAAAAAAGTTGCAGGGAGTGGCAAACAGCAGGTGGCAAGGAGTGGCAGACAAAAGGTGGCAGGGATTGGCAGACAGGTGGCAGGGAGTGGCTGACAGGAGGTGGCAGGGAGACGCAGACAGGAGGTGGAAGGGAGTTGCAGATAGGAGGTGGTAGGGATTGGCAGACAGGAGGTGGCAGGGAATGGTTGACAGGAAGTGGAAGGGAGAGGCAGACAGGAGGTGGCAGGGAGAGGCAGATAGGAGATGGCAGGGAGTGACTGACTGGAGGTGGCAGGGAGTGGCAGATAGGAGGTGGCCGGGAGAGGCAGACAGAAGGTGGCAGGGAGTGGCTGACAGGAGGTATCAGAGAGAGGCAGAAAGGAGGTGGTAGGGAGTGACAGATAAGAGGTGGCAGGGAGTGGCAGAAAGGAGGTTGCAGGGAGTGGCTGACATGAGGTGGCAGGAAGTGAGTAGACAGGAAGTAGCTGAGAATATCAGATAGTAGGTTGCAGGGAGTGGCAGGGAGAGGCAGACAGGAGGTGGCAGGGAGAGGCAGACAGGAGGTGGCAGGGAGAGGCAGACATGAGGTGGCAGGGAGTGACAGACAGGAAGTAGAAGGGAGTGGCTGACAGGAGGTGACAGACGAAAGGGTAGACAGGAGGTGTCAGGGAGTGGCAGACAGGAGATTCCAGGGAGTGGCAGACAGGAGGTGGCAGAGGAGTGACTGTCAGTAGGTGACATGGAATGGCAGACAGGAGGTGGCAGGGAGTGGCTGACAGGAGGTGGCAGGGAGTGTCAGACAAGAGGTGGCAGGGAGTGACAGACAGGAAGTGTAAGGGAATGGCTGACAGGAGGTGGCAGAGGAATGGGTAGACAGGAGGTGGCAGGGAGTGGCAGACAGGAGGTGGCAGGGAATGGCAGATAGGAGGTGGCAGGGAGTGGCTGAAAGGAGGTGATAGGGAGTGGCTGACTGGAGGTGGCAGGGAGTGGCTGACAGGAGGTAGCAGGGAGTGGCAGATAGGAGGTGGCAGGGAGTGGGTAGAGAGGAAGTGGCTGAGAATATCAGATAGTAGGTGGCAGGGAGTGACAGGGAGAGGCAGACAGAAGGTGGCAGGGAGAGGCAGACATGAGGTGGCAGGGAGTGACAGACAAGAAATAGAATTGAGTGGCTGACAGGAGGTGGCAGGGATTGACAGATAAGAGTTGGCAGGTAGTGGCAGAAAGGAGGTGGCAGGAAGTGGCTGACATGAGGTGGCAGGAAGTGGGTAGACAGGATTTTTTTTTTTTTTTTTCCATGCGAACACGCGAATAAATACAATAAAATAATAAACTAATAACAAACAATCAGACAACAAAAAAATAGAGAAGCACAAAGCAAGTTAATACAAAGTAACACAAATACACCAAATACCGGCCCGAAGGGCCGACAACAAAAACACAACAAGGAGCATAAACACAATGAAACACAACACCGGACAGAAGAGTAACGGAAATATGAAAAATACAACAACAAAAAAAACATCACCGGCCTGAAGGGCGCACAATAGGTACACCACATTGCAACTAACCACAGGTCACAGCAAGCACACAGACTACTCAAAGTGTTCATACTTATCCGGCCACTCCGCCGCCGGGAATCGAACACAATACGCCTCCCACAGTAACATTACGTCATTTGGAACAGGTACAGTATTAACAGTACGAGGATCAGGCATTAACTCCGGCACACCCACAACAAAACACCGAGCCCGCTGTACCCAGATGGAAGAAGGGCACTACGGAACCGGATGCACGCGGTCAATAATGTCAAACTGCAAAGGATGCTGCGCATCATGCGCCACTCCGGAGGCCAAGATGAGAGGGAGGGGCTCCTTCCCACGAGGCCGGGCAATGGGCAGCGCACTGGGAGCCTCCTCGGCCGCCTCACAGCGCTCCGCGTCAACCACCGGACGTTGTTCCTGCAGGGACCCCCCACGCTTGGCATCCTTCTTCAGTACCAGCTTGAGGCCTCGGCGCGCACCAGAACTCTCACCATTCACGTCAGTAGGAGCGACCACCCCCCACTGCGGAGAACCTTCTGCAGGAGAAAGAACAGGAGGTAAATCATAGGTACAAACATCGTCAACAGCAGACACATGGACGTCAGCCACCACCAGCGTCGTAGAGCGCGAAGCACCCGGAGTCGCCACATCATCTCCCGAAGCTCCACCTGCGTCGTAGTCCTCCGCATCAGCCCAAGAAGTAGAAGAACGCCTGGAACGCTTGGGCACTGGCCGCACATCCTCACAGCCGGAGGCGGACCCAGAACCGCGGGCCTCACGAACCGGGCGAACCGACGCCCGTCGCAGAACGGCAACAGCCTCTACCACAGGGGGAACCGGACCACACACAGTAGGAGGCTCCGCAGCCACCCCAGCACCCAGCACAGGAGGAACCCGAGGGGAGGACGCAGGGCCAGGGACCACAACCGAAGACGAGGAAGCCGACGGCGACGCTCCACAGGGATCACCAGGAAGGCCCATGGGAACGGCAGGGCCAGAGACATGGTCAGGAGGAACATCCGACGGCACCGCAACACCCGGAGGAGGGTCTGCGACAACCGGGGGAACGTCGGGTGACACTGGGGGAGCCTCAGCAGCGAACGGGACGCTCACCTCCTCACCCCCGGAGTCCTCCTCCAGAGGGAGCGGCGGGAAATCCTCTTCACGGAACAAGTTCACAGGAGCGACCGGATCAGCAGTACACCCGGCAGCCTGATACCCCAACAAGCCACACCGGAAGCAAGTACGGGGTTGCCGGGCATAAAACACACGCACGTAGTACCCCAACAGCCGGACAGAGCACGGTATGTCCGACCTCAGTCGCATCCCGAGGGTCCGAATATTGGTCTTCACACCCGAATACGTGCCAGACGACAGGGAGTTCATCCGCACACTGATGACGGAGCCGTACCTCTGGAAGAATCGCCGGAGGAGAGTCTCAGGAAACTCCATGGGGGCGCCATGAACACTGACATACGTCACAGCACCACTACGGTCTGAAATGGTCACAGACCCGGTGCCGCCCTGTAGCTGCAAAGTACGTCCCTCGTACCTCCGTAAGAATGCACGGTACACCGCCTCACCCACAAACTTGACAATAACATGGTGAGCAGTTACCAGCTCAATGCCATATTCGTCCCCAACCGGGACACGAAGCATGTCACTCAATACCACGTCCACGAGCGAGTAACCAGCACGGCCAGTAAACTCCAATCTGATGGAGTTTACCCTCACGACAGGGGGAAGATGGCCGCCCATCGCAAAAGCGCCACGTCCACACCACCAGGAACAGCAGGGGGGGTAGAGACACCCACACCCCCTGCCGGCGAAAACGGCAACCACCCCAAACTACCGGAGCGAGCAGGCGACACGTCCTCACTGCACGGCAGCTCAGGAGCAACTACGGTAGACAGGAAGTAGCTGAGAATATCAGATAGTAAGTTGCAGGAAGTGGCAGGGAGAGGCAGACAGGAGGTGGCAGGGAGAGGCAGACATGAGGTGGCAGGGAGTGACAGACAGGAAATAGAAGGGAGTGGCTGACAGGAGGTGACAGACGAATGGGTAGACAGGAGGTGTTAGGGAGTGGCAGACAGGAGGTTCCAGGGAGTGGCAGAGGAGTGACTGTCAGTAGGTGACATGGAATGACAGACAGAAGGTGGCAGGGAGTGGCTGACAGGAGGTGGCAGGGAGTGTCAGACAAGAGGTGGCAGGGAGTGACAGACAGGAAGTGTAAGGGAATGGCTGACAGGAGGTGGCAGAGAAATGGGTAGACAGGAGGTGGCAGGGAGTGGCAGACAGGAGGTGGCAGGGAGTGGCAGATAGGAGGTTGCAGGGAGTGGCTGATAGGAGGTGATAGGGAGTGGCTGACAGGAAGTGGCAGGGAGTGGCTGACAGGAGGTAGCAGGGAGTGGCAGATAGGAGGTGGCAGGGAGTGGGTAGAGAGGAAGTGGCTGAGAATATCAGATAGTAGGTGGCAGGGAGTGACAAGGAGAGGCAGACAGAAGGTGGCAGGGAAAGGCAGACATGAGGTGGCAGGGAGAGGCAGACATGAGGTGGCAGGGAGTGACAGACAGGAAGTAGAAGGGAGTGGCTGACAGGAGGTGGCAGACGAATGGGTAGACAGGAGGCGGCAGGGAGTTGCAGACAGGATGTGGCAGGGAGTGGCAGATAGGTGGCAGGGAGTGGCTGAAAGGAGGTGATAGGGAGTGGCAGACAGGAGGTGGCAGGGAGTGGCAGACAGGAGGTGGCAGGGAGTGGCAGATATGAGGTGGCAGGGAGTGGCTGAAAGGAGGTGATAGGGAGTGGGTGACAGGAGGTGGCAGGGAGTGGCTGACAGGAGGTAGCAGAGAGTGGCAGATAGGAGGCGGCAGGGAGTAGGTAGACAGGAAGTAGCTGAGAATATCAGGTAGTAGGTGGCAGGGAGAGGCAGACAGAAGGTGGCAGGGAGAGGCAGAGATGAGGTGGCAGGGAGTGACAGACAGGAAATAGAAGGGAGTGGCTGACAGGAGGTGGCAGACGAATGGGTAGACAGGAGGCGGCAAGGAGTGGCAGACAGGAGGTGGCAGGGAGTGGCAGACAGGAGATGGCAGAGGAGTGGCTGTCCGGAGGTGACAGGGAGTGACAGACAGGAGGTGGCAGGGAGTGACAGACAGGAAGTGGAAGGGAATGGCTGACAGGTGGTGGCAGAGGAATGGGTAGACAGGAGGTGGCAGGGAGTGGCAGACAGGAGGTGGCAAGGAGTGGCAGACAGGAGGTGGCAGGGAGTTGCAGACAGAAGGTGGCAGGCAGTGGCTGACAGGAGGTGGCAGGGAGTGACAGACAGGAAGTAGAAGAGAGTGGCTGACAGGAGGTGACAGGGAGTGGCATAAAGGAGGTCAGAGGGAGGGGCTGACAGAATGTGGCAGAGAGTTGCTTAAAGGAGGTGGCAGACAAAAGGTTGCAGGGAGTGCTAGACAGGAGGTGGCAGGGAGTGGCAGACAGGAGGTGGCAGACAAAAGATTGCAGTAAGTGGCAAACAGGAGGTTGCTGGGAGTGGCAGACTGAAGGTGGCAGGGAGTGGCAGACAGGTGGCAGGGAGTGGCTGACAGGAGGTGGCAGGGAGACGCAGACAGGAGGTGGCAGGGAGAGGCAGACGGGAGGTGGCAGGGAATGGTTGACAGGAGGTGGCAGGGAGAGGCAGACAGGAGGTGGCATGGAGAGGCACACAGGAGATGGCAGGGAGTAGCTGACTGGAGGTGGCAGGGAGTGGCTGACAGGAGGTGGAAGGGAGTGTCAGACAAGAGGTGGCAGTGAGTGACAGACAGGAAGTGTAAGGGAATGGCTGACAGGAGGTGGCAGAGGAATGGGTAGACAGGAGGTGGCAGACAGGAGGTGGCAGGGAGTGGCAGATAGGAAGTGGCAGGGAGTGGCTGAAAGGAGGTGATAGGGAGTGGCTGACAGGAGGTGGCAGGGAGTGGCTGACAGGAGGTAGCAGGGAGTGGCAGATAAGAGGTGGCAGAGAGTGGGTAGAGAGGAAGTGGCTTAGAATATCAAATAGTAGGTGGCAGGGAGTGACAGGGAGAGGCAGACAGAAGGTGGCAGGGAGAGGCAGACATGAGGTGGCAGGGAGTGACAGACAGGAAGTAGAAGGGAGTGGCTGAAAGGAGGTGGCAAACGAATGGGTAGACAGGAGACGGCAGGGAGTGGCAGGGAGTGACAGATAGGAGGTGGCAGGGAGTGACTAAAAGGAGGTGGCAGGGAGTGGCAGACAGGAGGTGGCAAGGAGTGGCAGACAGGAGGTGGCAGGGAGTTGCAGACAGAAGGTGGCAGGCAGTGGCTGACAGGAGGTGGCAGGGAGTGACAGACAGGAAGTAGAAGAGAGTGGCTGACAGGAGGTGACAGGGAGTGGCAGAAAGGAGGTGAGAGGGAGGGGCTGACAGAATGTGGCAGAGAGTTGCTTAAAGGAGGTGGCAGACAAAAGGTTGCAGGGAGTGCTAGACAGGAGGTGGCAGGGAGTGGCAGACAGGAGGTGGCAGACAAAAGATTGCAGTAAGTGACAAACAGGAGGTTGCTGGGAGTGGCAGACTGAAGGTGGCAGGGAGTGGCAGACAGGTGGCAGGGAGTGGCTGACAGGAGGTGGCAGGGAGACGCAGACAGGAGGTGGCAGGGAGAGGCAGACAGGAGATGGCAGGGAGTAGCTGACCGGAGGTGGCAGGGAGTGGCAGATAGGAGGTGGCAGGGAGAGGCAGACGGGAGGTGGCAGGGAATGGTTGACAGGAGGTGGCAGGGAGAGGCAGACAGGAGGTGGCATGGAGAGGCACACAGGTGATGGCAGGGAGTAGCTGACTGGAGGTGGCAGGGAGTGGCTGACAGGAGGTGGCAGGGAGTGTCAGACAAGAGGTGGCAGGGAGTGACAGACAGGAAGTGTAAGGGAATGGCTGACAGGAGGTGGCAGAGGAATGGGTAGACAGGAGGTGGCAGACAGGAGGTGGCAGGGAGTGGCAGATAGGAAGTGGCAGGGAGTGGCTGAAAGGAGGTGATACGGAGTGGCTGACAGGAGGTGGCAGGGAGTGGCTGACAGGAGGTAGCAGGGAGTGGCAGATAAGAGGTGGCAGAGAGTGGGTAGAGAGGAAGTGGCTTAGAATATCATATAGTAGGTGGCAGGGAGTGACAGGGAGAGGCAGACAGAAGGTGGCAGGGAGAGGCAGACATGAGGTGGCAGGGAGTGACAGACAGGAAGTAGAAGGGAGTGGCTGAAAGGAGGTGGCAAACGAATGGGTAGACAGGAGACGGCAGGGAGTGGCAGGGAGTGACAGATAGGAGGTGGCAGGGAGTGACTAAAAGGAGGTGATAGGGAGTGGCAGACAGGAGGTAGCAGGGAGTGGCAGACAGGAGGTGGCAGGAAGTGGCAGAAAGGAGGTGGCAGGGAGTGGCTGAAAGGAGGTGATAGGAAGTGGGTGACAGGAAGTGGAAGGGAGTGGCTGACAGGAGGTAGCAGAGAGTGGCAGATAGGAGGTGGCAGGGAGTGGCAGGGGAGAGGCAGACAGAGGGTGGCAGGAAGAGGCAGAGATGAGGTGGCAGGGAGTGACAGACAGGAAATAGAAGGGAGTGGCTGACAGGAGGTGGCAGACGAATGGGTATAAAGGAGGCGGCAGGGAGTGGCAGACAGGAGGTGGCAGGGAGTGACAGACAGGAAGTGCAAGGGAATGGCTGAAAGGAGGTGGCAGGGAGTAGCGGACAGGAGGTGGCAGGGAGTGACAGACATGAAGTGGAAGGGAATGGCTGACAGGTGGTGGCAGAGGAATGGGTAGACAGGAAGTAGAAGGGAGTGGCAGACAGGAGGTGGCAAGGAGTGGCAGACTGAAGGTGGCAGGGAGTTGCAGACAGAAGGTGGCAGGCAGAAGGTGACAGGAGGTGGCGGGGAGTGACAGACAGGAAGTAGAAGGGAATGGCTGACACGAGGTGGCAGAGGAGTGGCTGTCAGGAGGTGGCAGGGAGTGGCAGAAAGGAGGTGACAGACAAAAGGTTGCAGGGAGTGCTAGACAGGAGGTGACAGGGAGTGGCAGACAGGAGGTAGAAAACAAAAAGTTGCAGGGAGTGGCAAGCAGGAGGTGGCTGTGAGTAGCAGACTGAAGGTGGCAGGGAGTTGCAGACAGAAGGTGGCAGGCAGAAGCTGACAGGAGGTGGCGGGGAGTGACAGACAGGAAGTAGAAGGGAATGGCTGACACGAGGGGGCAGAGGAGTGGCTGTCAGGAGGTGGCAGGGAGTGGCAGAAAGGAGGTGACAGACAAAAGGTTGCAGGGAGTGCTAGACAGGAGGTGGCAGGGAGTGGCAGACAGGAGGTAGAAAACAAAAAGTTGCAGGGAGTGGCAAGCAGGAGGTGGCTGTGAGTAGCAGACTGAAGGTGGCAGGGAGTGGCAGACAGGTGGCAGGGAGTAGCTGACAGGAGGTGGCAGGGAGACGCAGACAGGAGGTGGCAGGGAGAGGCAGACAGGAGATGGCAGTGAGTAGCTGACCGGAGGTGGCAGGGAGTGGCAGATAGGAGGTGGCAGGGAGAGGCACACAGTAGGTGGCAGGGAGTGGCTGACAGGAGGTATCAGGGAGAGGCAGAAAGGAGGTGGTAGGGAGTGACAGATAAGAGGTGGCAGGGAGTGACAGAAAGGAGGTATCAGGGAGTGGCTGACATGAGGTGGCAGGGAGTGGCAGACAGGAGGTGGCAGGGAGTGGCTGACAGGAGGTAGCAGGGAGTGGCAGATAGGAGGTGGCAGGGAATGGGTAGACAGGAAGTAGCTGTGAATATCAGATAGTAGGTTGCAGGGAGAGGCAGACATGAGGTGGCAGGGAGTGACAGACAGGAAGTAGAAGGGAGTGGCTGACAGGAGGTGGCAGGGAGATGCAGACAGGAGGTGGCAGGGAGAGGCAGACAGGAGATGGCAGGGAGTAGCTGACCGGAGGTGGCAGGGAGTGGCAGATTGGAGGTGGCAGGGAGAGGCCGACGGGAGGTGGCAGGGAATGGTTGAGAGGAGGTGGCAGGGAGAGGCAGACAGGAGGTGGCATGGAGAGGCACACAGGAGATGGCAGGGAGTAGCTGACTGGAGGTGGCAGGGAGTGGCTGACAGGAGGTGGCAGGGAGTGTCAGACAAGAGGTGGCAGGGAGTGACAGACAGGAAGTGTAAGGGTATGGCTGACAGGAGGTTGCAGAGGAATGGGTAGACAGGAGGTGGCAGACAGGAGGTGGCAGGGAGTGGCAGATAGGAAGTGGCAGGGAGTGGCTGAAAGGAGGTGATAGGGAGTGGCTGACAGGAGGTGGCAAGGAGTGGCTGACAGGAGGTAGCAGGGAGTGGCAGATAAGAGGTGGCAGGGAGTGGGTAGAGAGGAAGTGGCTTAGAATATCATATAGTAGGTGGCAGGGAGTGACAGGGAGAGGCAGACAGAAGGTGGCAGGGAGAGGCAGACATGAGGTGGCAGGGAGTGACAGACAGGAAGTAGAAGGGAGTGGCTGAAAGTAGGTGGCAAACGAATCGGTAGACAGGAGGCGGCAGGGAGTGGCAGGGAGTGACAGATAGGAGGTGGCAGGGAGTGGCTAAAAGGAGGTTATAGGGAGTGGCAGACAGGAGGTAGCAGGGAGTGGCAGACAGGAGGTGGCAGGAAGTGGCAGAAAGGTGGTGGCAGGGAGTGGCTGAAAGGAAGTGATAGGAAGTGGGTGACAGGATGTGGCAGGGAGTGGCTGACAGGAGGTAGCAGAGAGTGGCATATAGGAGGTGGCAGGGAGTGGCAGGGGAGAGGCAGACAGAGGGTGGCAGGGAGAGGCAGAGATGAGGTGGCAGGGAGTGACAGACAGGAAATAGAAGGGAGTGGCTGACAGGAGGCGGCAGATGAATGGGTAGACAGAAGGTGGCAGGGAGTGGCAGACAGGAGGTGGCAGGGAGTGGCAGACAGGAGGTGGCAGAGGAGTGGCTGTCAGGAGGTGGCAGGGAGTGGCAGACATGAGGTGGCAGAGAGAGGCTGACTAAATGTGGCAGAGAGTTGCCGAAAGGAGGTGGCAGACAAAAGGTTGCAGGGAGTGCTAGACAGGAGGAGGCAGGGAGTGGCAGATAGCAGGGGGCAGACAAAAGGTTGCAGGGAGTGGCAAACAGGAAATGGCAGGGATTGGCAGACAGAAGGTGGCAGAGAGTGGGTAGACAGGAGGTGGCAGGGAGTGGCTGACAGGAGGTGGCGGACGAATGGGTAGACAAGAGGCGGCAGGGAGTAGCAGACAGGAGGTGGCAGGGAGTGGCAGACAGGAGGTGGCAGGGAGTGACAGATAGGAGGTGGCAGCGAGTGGCTGAAAGGAGGTGATAGGGAGTGGCTGACAGGAGGTGGCAGGGAGTGGCTGACAGGAGGTAGCAGGGAGTGGCAGATAAGAGGTGGCAGATAGTGGGTAGAGAGGAAGTGGCTTAGAATATCATATAGTAGGTGGCAGGGAGTGACCGGGAGAGGCAGACAGAAGGTGGCAGGGAGAGGCAGACATGAGGTGGCAGGGAGTGACAGACAGGAAGTAGAAGGGAGTGGCTGAAAGGAGGTGGCAAACGAATGGGTAGACAGGAGGCGGCAGGGAGTGGCAGGGAGTGACAGATAGGAGGTGGCAGGGAGTGGCTGAAAGGAGGTGGCAGGGAGTGACAGACAGGAAGTGCAAGGGAATGGCTGAAAGTAGGTGGCAGGGAGTAGCGGACAGGAGGTGGCAGGGAGTGACAGACAGGAAGTGGAAGGGAATGGCTGACAGGTGGTGGCAGAGGAATGGGTAGACAGGAAGTGGCAGGGAGTGGCAGACAGGAGGTGGCAGGGAGTGGCAGATATGAGGTGGCAGGGAGTGGCTGAAAGGAGGTGATAGGGAGTGGGTGACAGGAGGTGGCAGGGAGTGGCTGACAGGAGGTAGCAGAGAGTGGCAGATAGGAGGCGGCAGGGAGTAGGTAGACAGGAAGTGGCTGAGAATATCAGGTAGTAGGTGGCAGGGAGAGGCAGACAGAAGGTGGCAGGGAGAGGCAGAGATGAGGTGGCAGGGAGTGACAGACAGGAAATAGAAGGGAGTGGCTGACAGGAGGTGGCAGACGAATGGGTAGACAGGAGGCGGCAAGGAGTGGCAGACAGGAGGTGGCAGGGAGTGGCAGACAGGAGATGGCAGAGGAGTGGCTGTCCGGAGGTGACAGGGAGTGACAGACAGGAGGTGGCAGGGAGTGACAGACAGGAAGTGGAAGGGAATGGCTGACAGGTGGTGGCAGAGGAATGGGTAGACAGGAGGTGGCAGGGAGTGGCAGACAGGAGGTGGCAAGGAGTGGCAGACAGGAGGTGGCAGGGAGTTGCAGACAGAAGGTGGCAGGCAGTGGCTGACAGGAGGTGGCAGGGAGTGACAGACAGGAAGTAGAAGAGAGTGGCTGACAGGAGGTGACAGGGAGTGGCATAAAGGAGGTCAGAGGGAGGGGCTGACAGAATGTGGCAGAGAGTTGCTTAAAGGAGGTGGCAGACAAAAGGTTGCAGGGAGTGCTAGACAGGAGGTGGCAGGGAGTGGCAGACAGGAGGTGGCAGACAAAAGATTGCAGTAAGTGGCAAACAGGAGGTTGCTGGGAGTGGCAGACTGAAGGTGGCAGGGAGTGGCAGACAGGTGGCAGGGAGTGGCTGACAGGAGGTGGCAGGGAGACGCAGACAGGAGGTGGCAGGGAGAGGCAGACGGGAGGTGGCAGGGAATGGTTGACAGGAGGTGGCAGGGAGAGGCAGACAGGAGGTGGCATGGAGAGGCACACAGGAGATGGCAGGGAGTAGCTGACTGGAGGTGGCAGGGAGTGGCTGACAGGAGGTGGAAGGGAGTGTCAGACAAGAGGTGGCAGTGAGTGACAGACAGGAAGTGTAAGGGAATGGCTGACAGGAGGTGGCAGAGGAATGGGTAGACAGGAGGTGGCAGACAGGAGGTGGCAGGGAGTGGCAGATAGGAAGTGGCAGGGAGTGGCTGAAAGGAGGTGATAGGGAGTGGCTGACAGGAGGTGGCAGGGAGTGGCTGACAGGAGGTAGCAGGGAGTGGCAGATAAGAGGTGGCAGAGAGTGGGTAGAGAGGAAGTGGCTTAGAATATCAAATAGTAGGTGGCAGGGAGTGACAGGGAGAGGCAGACAGAAGGTGGCAGGGAGAGGCAGACATGAGGTGGCAGGGAGTGACAGACAGGAAGTAGAAGGGAGTGGCTGAAAGGAGGTGGCAAACGAATGGGTAGACAGGAGACGGCAGGGAGTGGCAGGGAGTGACAGATAGGAGGTGGCAGGGAGTGACTAAAAGGAGGTGGCAGGGAGTGGCAGACAGGAGGTGGCAAGGAGTGGCAGACAGGAGGTGGCAGGGAGTTGCAGACAGAAGGTGGCAGGCAGTGGCTGACAGGAGGTGGCAGGGAGTGACAGACAGGAAGTAGAAGAGAGTGGCTGACAGGAGGTGACAGGGAGTGGCAGAAAGGAGGTGAGAGGGAGGGGCTGACAGAATGTGGCAGAGAGTTGCTTAAAGGAGGTGGCAGACAAAAGGTTGCAGGGAGTGCTAGACAGGAGGTGGCAGGGAGTGGCAGACAGGAGGTGGCAGACAAAAGATTGCAGTAAGTGACAAACAGGAGGTTGCTGGGAGTGGCAGACTGAAGGTGGCAGGGAGTGGCAGACAGGTGGCAGGGAGTGGCTGACAGGAGGTGGCAGGGAGACGCAGACAGGAGGTGGCAGGGAGAGGCAGACAGGAGATGGCAGGGAGTAGCTGACCGGAGGTGGCAGGGAGTGGCAGATAGGAGGTGGCAGGGAGAGGCAGACGGGAGGTGGCAGGGAATGGTTGACAGGAGGTGGCAGGGAGAGGCAGACAGGAGGTGGCATGGAGAGGCACACAGGTGATGGCAGGGAGTAGCTGACTGGAGGTGGCAGGGAGTGGCTGACAGGAGGTGGCAGGGAGTGTCAGACAAGAGGTGGCAGGGAGTGACAGACAGGAAGTGTAAGGGAATGGCTGACAGGAGGTGGCAGAGGAATGGGTAGACAGGAGGTGGCAGACAGGAGGTGGCAGGGAGTGGCAGATAGGAAGTGGCAGGGAGTGGCTGAAAGGAGGTGATACGGAGTGGCTGACAGGAGGTGGCAGGGAGTGGCTGACAGGAGGTAGCAGGGAGTGGCAGATAAGAGGTGGCAGAGAGTGGGTAGAGAGGAAGTGGCTTAGAATATCATATAGTAGGTGGCAGGGAGTGACAGGGAGAGGCAGACAGAAGGTGGCAGGGAGAGGCAGACATGAGGTGGCAGGGAGTGACAGACAGGAAGTAGAAGGGAGTGGCTGAAAGGAGGTGGCAAACGAATGGGTAGACAGGAGACGGCAGGGAGTGGCAGGGAGTGACAGATAGGAGGTGGCAGGGAGTGACTAAAAGGAGGTGATAGGGAGTGGCAGACAGGAGGTAGCAGGGAGTGGCAGACAGGAGGTGGCAGGAAGTGGCAGAAAGGAGGTGGCAGGGAGTGGCTGAAAGGAGGTGATAGGAAGTGGGTGACAGGAAGTGGAAGGGAGTGGCTGACAGGAGGTAGCAGAGAGTGGCAGATAGGAGGTGGCAGGGAGTGGCAGGGGAGAGGCAGACAGAGGGTGGCAGGAAGAGGCAGAGATGAGGTGGCAGGGAGTGACAGACAGGAAATAGAAGGGAGTGGCTGACAGGAGGTGGCAGACGAATGGGTATAAAGGAGGCGGCAGGGAGTGGCAGACAGGAGGTGGCAGGGAGTGACAGACAGGAAGTGCAAGGGAATGGCTGAAAGGAGGTGGCAGGGAGTAGCGGACAGGAGGTGGCAGGGAGTGACAGACATGAAGTGGAAGGGAATGGCTGACAGGTGGTGGCAGAGGAATGGGTAGACAGGAAGTAGAAGGGAGTGGCAGACAGGAGGTGGCAAGGAGTGGCAGACTGAAGGTGGCAGGGAGTTGCAGACAGAAGGTGGCAGGCAGAAGGTGACAGGAGGTGGCGGGGAGTGACAGACAGGAAGTAGAAGGGAATGGCTGACACGAGGTGGCAGAGGAGTGGCTGTCAGGAGGTGGCAGGGAGTGGCAGAAAGGAGGTGACAGACAAAAGGTTGCAGGGAGTGCTAGACAGGAGGTGACAGGGAGTGGCAGACAGGAGGTAGAAAACAAAAAGTTGCAGGGAGTGGCAAGCAGGAGGTGGCTGTGAGTAGCAGACTGAAGGTGGCAGGGAGTTGCAGACAGAAGGTGGCAGGCAGAAGCTGACAGGAGGTGGCGGGGAGTGACAGACAGGAAGTAGAAGGGAATGGCTGACACGAGGGGGCAGAGGAGTGGCTGTCAGGAGGTGGCAGGGAGTGGCAGAAAGGAGGTGACAGACAAAAGGTTGCAGGGAGTGCTAGACAGGAGGTGGCAGGGAGTGGCAGACAGGAGGTAGAAAACAAAAAGTTGCAGGGAGTGGCAAGCAGGAGGTGGCTGTGAGTAGCAGACTGAAGGTGGCAGGGAGTGGCAGACAGGTGGCAGGGAGTAGCTGACAGGAGGTGGCAGGGAGACGCAGACAGGAGGTGGCAGGGAGAGGCAGACAGGAGATGGCAGTGAGTAGCTGACCGGAGGTGGCAGGGAGTGGCAGATAGGAGGTGGCAGGGAGAGGCAGACAGTAGGTGGCAGGGAGTGGCTGACAGGAGGTATCAGGGAGAGGCAGAAAGGAGGTGGTAGGGAGTGACAGATAAGAGGTGGCAGGGAGTGACAGAAAGGAGGTATCAGGGAGTGGCTGACATGAGGTGGCAGGGAGTGGCAGACAGGAGGTGGCAGGGAGTGGCTGACAGGAGGTAGCAGGGAGTGGCAGATAGGAGGTGGCAGGGAATGGGTAGACAGGAAGTAGCTGTGAATATCAGATAGTAGGTTGCAGGGAGAGGCAGACATGAGGTGGCAGGGAGTGACAGACAGGAAGTAGAAGGGAGTGGCTGACAGGAGGTGGCAGGGAGATGCAGACAGGAGGTGGCAGGGAGAGGCAGACAGGAGATGGCAGGGAGTAGCTGACCGGAGGTGGCAGGGAGTGGCAGATTGGAGGTGGCAGGGAGAGGCCGACGGGAGGTGGCAGGGAATGGTTGAGAGGAGGTGGCAGGGAGAGGCAGACAGGAGGTGGCATGGAGAGGCAAACAGGAGATGGCAGGGAGTAGCTGACTGGAGGTGGCAGGGAGTGGCTGACAGGAGGTGGCAGGGAGTGTCAGACAAGAGGTGGCAGGGAGTGACAGACAGGAAGTGTAAGGGTATGGCTGACAGGAGGTTGCAGAGGAATGGGTAGACAGGAGGTGGCAGACAGGAGGTGGCAGGGAGTGGCAGATAGGAAGTGGCAGGGAGTGGCTGAAAGGAGGTGATAGGGAGTGGCTGACAGGAGGTGGCAAGGAGTGGCTGACAGGAGGTAGCAGGGAGTGGCAGATAAGAGGTGGCAGGGAGTGGGTAGAGAGGAAGTGGCTTAGAATATCATATAGTAGGTGGCAGGGAGTGACAGGGAGAGGCAGACAGAAGGTGGCAGGGAGAGGCAGACATGAGGTGGCAGGGAGTGACAGACAGGAAGTAGAAGGGAGTGGCTGAAAGTAGGTGGCAAACGAATGGGTAGACAGGAGGCGGCAGGGAGTGGCAGGGAGTGACAGATAGGAGGTGGCAGGGAGTGGCTAAAAGGAGGTTATAGGGAGTGGCAGACAGGAGGTAGCAGGGAGTGGCAGACAGGAGGTGGCAGGAAGTGGCAGAAAGGTGGTGGCAGGGAGTGGCTGAAAGGAAGTGATAGGAAGTGGGTGACAGGATGTGGCAGGGAGTGGCTGACAGGAGGTAGCAGAGAGTGGCATATAGGAGGTGGCAGGGAGTGGCAGGGGAGAGGCAGACAGAGGGTGGCAGGGAGAGGCAGAGATGAGGTGGCAGGGAGTGACAGACAGGAAATAGAAGGGAGTGGCTGACAGGAGGCGGCAGATGAATGGGTAGACAGAAGGTGGCAGGGAGTGGCAGACAGGAGGTGGCAGGGAGTGGCAGACAGGAGGTGGCAGAGGAGTGGCTGTCAGGAGGTGGCAGGGAGTGGCAGACATGAGGTGGCAGAGAGAGGCTGACTAAATGTGGCAGAGAGTTGCCGAAAGGAGGTGGCAGACAAAAGGTTGCAGGGAGTGCTAGACAGGAGGAGGCAGGGAGTGGCAGATAGCAGGGGGCAGACAAAAGGTTGCAGGGAGTGGCAAACAGGAAATGGCAGGGATTGGCAGACAGAAGGTGGCAGAGAGTGGGTAGACAGGAGGTGGCAGGGAGTGGCTGACAGGAGGTGGCGGACGAATGGGTAGACAAGAGGCGGCAGGGAGTAGCAGACAGGAGGTGGCAGGGAGTGGCAGACAGGAGGTGGCAGGGAGTGACAGATAGGAGGTGGCAGCGAGTGGCTGAAAGGAGGTGATAGGGAGTGGCTGACAGGAGGTGGCAGGGAGTGGCTGACAGGATGTAGCAGGGAGTGGCAGATAAGAGGTGGCAGATAGTGGGTAGAGAGGAAGTGGCTTAGAATATCATATAGTAGGTGGCAGGGAGTGACCGGGAGAGGCAGACAGAAGGTGGCAGGGAGAGGCAGACATGAGGTGGCAGGGAGTGACAGACAGGAAGTAGAAGGGAGTGGCTGAAAGGAGGTGGCAAACGAATGGGTAGACAGGAGGCGGCAGGGAGTGGCAGGGAGTGACAGATAGGAGGTGGCAGGGAGTGGCTGAAAGGAGGTGGCAGGGAGTGACAGACAGGAAGTGCAAGGGAATGGCTGAAAGTAGGTGGCAGGGAGTAGCGGACAGGAGGTGGCAGGGAGTGACAGACAGGAAGTGGAAGGGAATGGCTGACAGGTGGTGGCAGAGGAATGGGTAGACAGGAAGTGGCAGGGAGTGGCAGACAGGAGGTGGCAAGGAGTGGCAGACAGGAGGTGGCAGGGAGTTGCAGACAGAAGGTGGCAGGCAGTGGCTGACAGGAGGTGGCGGGGAGTGACAGACAGGAAGTAGAAGGGAGTGGCTGACACGAGGTGGCAGAGGAGTTGCTGTCAGGAGGTGGCAGGGAGTGGCAGAAAGGAGGTGACAGGGAGAGGCTGACAGAATGTGGCAGAGAGTTGCCGAAAGGAGGTGGCAGACAAAAGATTGCAGGGACTGCTAGACAGGAGGTGGCAGGGTGTGGCAGACAGGAGGTAGAAAACAAAAAGTTGCAGGGAGTGGCAAGCATGAGGTGGCTGGGAGTAGCAGACTGAAGGTGGCAGGGAGTGGCAGACAGGTGGCAGGGAGTGGCTGACAGGAGGTGGCAGGGAGACGCAGACAGGAGGTGGCAGGGAGAGGCAGACAGGAGATGGCAGTGAGTAGCTGACCAGAGGTGGCAGGGAGTGGCAGATAGGAGGTGGCAGGGAGAGGCAGACAGAAGGTGGCAGGGAGTGGCTGACAGGAGGTATCAGGGAGAGGCAGAAAGGAGGTGGTAGGGAGTGACAGATAAGAGGTGGCAGGGAGTGGCAGAAAGGAGGTATCAGGGAGTGGCTGACATGAGGTGGCAGGGAGTGGCAGACATGAGGTGGCAGGGAGTGGCTGACAGGAGGTAGCAGGGAGTGGCAGATAGGAGGTGGCAGGGAGTGGGTAGACAGGAAGTAGCTGTGAATATCAGATAGTAGGTTGCAGGG
The DNA here is from genome assembly GCF_040958095.1 of Procambarus clarkii. Classification (NCBI taxonomy): domain Eukaryota; kingdom Metazoa; phylum Arthropoda; class Malacostraca; order Decapoda; family Cambaridae; genus Procambarus; species Procambarus clarkii. The sequence continues at coordinate 38,398,115 of NC_091180.1, read as the reverse complement.
AGAGGCAGACAGGAGGTGGCAGGGAGAGGCAGACATGAGGTGGCAGAGAGTGGGTAGACAGGAGGTGGCAGGGAGTGGCTGACAGGAGGTGGCAGACGAATGGGTAGACAAGAGGCGGCAGGGAGTGGCAGACAAGAGGTGGCAGGGAGTGGCAGACAGGAGGTGGCAGGGAGTGACAGATAGGAGGTGGCAGGGAGTGGCTGTAAGGAGGTGATAGGGAGTGGCTGACAGGAGGTGGCAGGGAGTGGCTGACAGGAGATAGCAGGGAGTAACAGATAGGAGGTGGCAGGGAGTGGGTAGACAGGAAGTGGCTGAGAATATCAGATAGTAGGTGGCAGGGAGTGACAGGGAGAGGCAGAGGGACGGTGGCAGGTGGAGGCAGACATGAGGTGGCAGCGAGTGACACACAGGAAGTAAAAGGGAGTGGCTAACAGAAGGTGGCAGACGAATGGGTAGAAAGGAGGCGGCAGGGAGTGTCAGACAGGAGGTGGCGGGGAGTGGCAGACAGGAGGTGGCAGGGAGTGGAAAGACAAGAGGTGGCAGAGGAGTGGCTGTCCGGAGGTGACAGGGAGTGACAGACAGGAGGTGGCAAGGAGTGGCTGACAGGAGGTGGCAAGGAATGGCAGACAGGAGGTGGCAGGGAGAGGCTGACAGGAGGTGGCAAGGTGGGGCTGACAGGAGGTGGCAAGGAATGGCAGACAGGAGGTGGCAGGGAGTGACAGACAGGAAGTGCAAGGGAATGGCTGACAGGAGGTGGCAGAGGAATAGGTAGAATGGAGGTGGCAGGGAGTGGCAGACAGGAGGGGGCAAGGAGGGGCAGACAGGAGGTGGCAGGGAGTGGCTGAAAGGAGGTGACAGGGAGAGGCTGACAGAATGTGGCAGAGAGTTGCCGAAAGGAGGTGGCAGACAAAAGGTTGCAGGGAGTGCTAGAGAGGAGGTGGCAGCGAGTGGCAGACAGGAGGTGGCAGACAAAAGATTGCAGTAAGTGGCAAACAGGAGGTTGCTGGGAGTGGCAGACTGAAGGTGGCAGGGAGTGGCAGACAGGTGGCAGGGAGTGGCTGACAGGAGGTGGCAGGGAGACGCAGACAGGAGGTGGCAGGGAGAGGCAGACTGGAGGTGGCTGGGAGTAGCTGACCGGAAGTGGCTGGGAGTGGCAGATAGGAGGTGGCAGGGAGAGGCAGACGGGAGGTGGCAGGGAATGGTTCACAGGAGGTGGCAGGGAGAGGCAGGCAGGAGGTGGCATGGAGAGGCACACACGAGATGGCAGGGAGTAGCTGACTCTAGGTGGCAGGGAGTGGCTGACAGGAGGTGGCAGGGAGTGTAAGACAAGAGGTGGCAGGGAGTGACAGACAGGAAGTAGAAGGGAGTGGCTGAAAGGAGGTGGCACACGAATGGGTAGACAGGAGGCGGCAGGGAGTGGCAGGGAGTGACAGATAGGAGGTGGCAGGGAGTGGCTGAAAGGAGGTGATAGGGAGTGGCAGACAGGAGGTAGCAGAGAGTGGCAGACAGGAGGTGGCAGGAAGTGGCAGATAGGAGGTGGCAGGGAGTAGCTGAAAGGAGGTGATAGGGAGTGGGTGACAGGAGGTGGCAGGGAGTGGCTGACAGGAGGTAGCAGAGAGTGGCAGATAGGAGGTGGCAGGGAGTAGGTAGACAGGAAGTGGCTGAGAATATCAGATAGTAGGTGGCAGGAAGTGGCAGGGAGAGGCAGACATAGGGTGGCAGGGAGAGGCAGAGATGAGGTGGCAGGGAGTGACAGACAGGAAATAGAAGGGAGTGGCTGACAGGAGGTGCCAGACGAATGGGTATACAGGAGGTGGCAGGGAGTGGCAGACCGAAGGTGGCAGGGAGTGGCAGACAGGAGGTGGCAGAGTAGTGGCTGTCCGGAGGTGACAGGGAGTGACAAACAGGAGGTGGTAAGGAGTGGCTGACAGGAGGTGGCAAGGAATGGCAGACAGGAGGTGGCAGGGAGTGGCTGGCAGGAGGTGGCAGGGAGTAGCGGACAGGAGGTGGCAGGGAGTGACAGACAGGAAGTGGAAGGGAATGGCTGACAGGTGGTGGCAGAGGAATGGGTAGAGAAGAAGTGGCAGGGAGTGGCAGACAGGAGGTGGCAAGGAGTGGCAGACAGGAGGTGGTAGGGAGTTGCAGACAGAAGGTGGCAGGAAGTGGCTGACAGGAGGTGGCAGGGAGTGACAGACAGGAAGTAGAAGAGAGTGGCTGACAGGAGGTGGCAGAGGAGTGGCTGTCAGGAGATGGCAAGGAGTGGCAGAAAGGAGGTGACAAGGAGGGGCTGACAGAATGTGGCAGAGAGTTGCTTAAAGGAGGTGACAGACAAAAGGTTGCAGGGAGTGCTAGACAGGAGGTGGCAGGGTGTGGCAGACAGGAGGTGGCAGACAAAAGATTGCAGTAAGTGGCAAACAGGAGGTTGCTGGGAGTGGCAGACTGAAGGTGGCAGGGAGTGGCAGACAGGTGGCAGGGAGTGGCAGACAGGTGGCAGAGAGTGGCTGACAGGAGGTGGCAGGGAGACGCAGACAGGAGGTGGCAGGGAGAGGCAGACAGGAGATGGCAGGGAGTAGCTGACCGGAGGTGGCAGGGAGTGGCAGATAGGAGGTGGCAGGGAGAGGCAGACGGGAGGTGGCAGGGAATGGTTGACAGGAGGTGGCAGGGAGAGGCAGACAGGAGGTGGCATAGAGAGGCACACAGGAAATGGCAGGGAGTAGCTGACTGGAGGTGGCAGGGAGTGTCAGACAAGAGGTGGCAGGGAGTGTCAGACAAGAGGTGGCAGGGAGTGCCAGACAGGAAGTGTAAGGGAATGGCTGACAGGAGGTGTAAGAGAAATGGGTAGACAGGAGGTGTAAGAGAAATGGGTAGACAGGAGGTGGCAGACAGGAGGTGGCAGATAGGAAGTGGCAGGGAGTGGCTGAAAGGAGGTGATAGGGAGTGGCTGACAGGAGGTGGCAGGGAGTGGCTGACAGGAGGTAGCAGGGAGTGGCAGATAAGAGGTGGCAGGGAGTGGGTAAAGAGGAAGTGGCTTAGAATATCATATAGTAGGTGGCAGGGAGAGGCAGACAGAAGGTGGCAGGGAGAGGCAGACATGAGGTGGCAGGGAGTGACAGACAGGAAGTAGAAGGGAGTGGCTGAAAGGAGGTGGCAGACGAATGGGTAGAAAGGTGGCGGCAGGGAGTGTCAGACAGGAGGTGGCAGGGAGTGGCAGACAGGAGGTGGCAGGGAGTGGAAAGACAAGAGGTGGCAGAGGAGTGGCTGTCCGGAAGTGACAGGGAGTGACAGACAGGAGGTGGCAAGGAGTGGCTGACAGGAGGTGGCAAGGAATGGCAGACAGGAGGTGGCAGGGAGAGGCTGACAGGAGGTGGCAAGGTGTGGCTGACAGGAGGTTGCAAGGAATGGCAGACAGGAGGTGGCAGGGAGTAACAGACAGGAAGTGGAAGGGAATGGCTGACAGGAGGTGGCAGAGGAATAGGTAGAATGGAGGTGGCAGGGAGTGGCAGACAGGAGGTGGCAAGGAGTGGCAGACAGGATGTGGCAGGGAGTTGCAGACAGAAGGTGGCAGGCAGTGGCTTACAGGCGGTGGCAGGGAGTGACAGACAGGAAGTAGAAGGGAGTGGCTGACAGGAGGTGGCAGTGGAGTGGCTGTCAGGAGGTGGCAGGGAGTCGCAGAAAGGAGGTGGCAGAGAGAGGCTGACAGAATGTGGCAGAGAGTTGCCGGAAGGACGTGGCAGACAAAAGGTTGCTGGGAGTGCTAGATAGGAGGTGGCAAACAAAAGGTTGCAGGGAGTGGCAAACAGGAGGTGGCAGGAAGTGGCAGACAGAAGGTGGCAGGGAGTGGCAGAGAGGTGGCAGGGAGTGGCAGAGAGGTGGCAGGTAGTGGCAGACAAGAGGTGGCAGGGAGACGCAGACAGGAGGTGGAAGGGAGAGGCAGACAGGAGATGGCAGGGAGTGGCTGACCTGAGGTGGCAGGGAGTGGCAGATAGGAGGTGGCAGGGAGAGGCAGACAGAAGGTGGCAGGGAGTTGCTGACAGGAGGTATCAGCGAGAGGCAGAAAGGAGGTGGTAGGGAGTGACATATAAGAGGTGGCAGTGAGTGGCTGACAAGAGGTGGCAGGGAGTGGCAGACAGGAGGTGGCAGGGAGTGGCAGATAGGAGGTGGCAGGGAGTGGCTGATAGGAGGTAGCAAGGAGTGGCAGATAGGAGATGGCAGGGAGTGGGTGGACAGGAAGTAGCTGAGAATATCAGAAAGTAGGTTGCAAGGAGTGACAGGGAGAGGCAGACAGGAGGTGGCAGGGAGAGGCAGACATGAGGTGGCAGGGAGTGACAGAAAGGAAGTAGAAGGGAGTGGCTGACAGGAGGTGGCAGGGAGTGGCAGACAGGAGGTGGCAGAGGAGTGGCTGTCAGGAGGTGACAGGGAATGACAGACAGGAGGTGGCAGGGAGTGGCTGACAGGAGGTAGCAGAGAGTGGCAGATAGGAGGTGGCAGGGAGTGGCAGGGAGAGGCAGACAGAGGGTGGCAGGGAGAGGCAGAGATGAGGTGGCAGGGAGTGACAGACAGGAAATAGAAGGAAGTGGCTGACAGGAGGTGGCAGACGAATGGGTATACAGGAGGCGGCAGGGAGTGGCAGACAGGAGGTGGCAGGGAGTGGCAGACAGGAGGTGGCAGAGAAGTGGCTGTCCGGAGGTGACAGGGAGTGACAAAAAGGAGGTGGTAAGGAGTGGCTGACAGGAGGTGGCAAGGAATCGCAGACAGGGGGTGGCAGGGAGTGGCTGGCTGGAGGTGGCAGGGAGTAGCGGACAGGAGGTGGCAGGGAGTGACAGACAGGAAGATGAAGGGAATGGCTGAAAGGTGGTGGCAGAGGAATGGGTAGACAGGAAGTGGCAGGGAGTGGCAGACAGGAGGTGGCAAGGAGTGGCAGACAGGAGGTGGCAGGGAGTTGCAGACAGAAGGTGACAGGCAGTGGCTGACAGGAGGTGGCGGGGAGTGACAGACAGGAAGTAGAAGGGAGTGGCTGACACGAGGTGGCAGAGGAGTGGCTGTCAGGAGGTGGCAGGGAGTGGCAGAAAGGAGGTGACAGGGAGAGGCAGGACAGAATATGGCAGAGAGTTGCCGAAAGGAGGTGGCAGACAAAATGTTGCAGGGAGTGCTAGACAGGAGGTGACAGGGAGTGGCAGACAGGAGGTAGAAAACAAAAAGTTGCAGGGAGTGGCAAGCAGGAGGTGGCTGGGAGTGGCAGACTGAAGGTGGCAGGGAGTGGCAGACAGGTGGCAGGGAGTGGCTGACAGGAGGTGGCAGGGAGACGCAGACAGGAGGTGGCAGGGAGAGGCAGACAGGAGATGGCAGGGAGTAGCTGACCGGAGGTGGCAGGGAGTGGCAGATAGGAGGTGGCAGGGAGAGGAAACAGAAGGTGGCAGGGAGTGGCTGACAGGAGGTATCAGGGAGAGGCAGATAGGAGGTGGCAGGGAGTGGGTGGACAGGAAAGCTGTGAATATCAGATAGTAGGTTGCAGGGAGAGGCATGACAGGAGGTGGCAGGGAGAGGCAGACATGAGGTGGCAGGGAGTGACAGACAGGAAGTAGAAGGGAGTGGCTGACAGGAGGCGGCAGACGAATGGGTAGACAGAAGGTGGCAGGGAGTGGCTATCAGGAAGTGGCAGGGAGTGGCAGACAGGAGATGGCAGGGAGAGGCTGACAAAATGTGGCAGAGAGTTGCCGAAAGGAGGTGGCAGACAAAAGGTTGCAGGGAGTGCTAGACAGGAGGAGGCAGGGAGTGGCAGATAGCAGGGGGCAGAAAAAAAGGTTGCAGGGAGTGGCAAACAGGAAATGTCAGGGACTGGCAGACAGAAGGTGGCAGAGAGTGGGTAGACAGGAGGTGGCAGGGAGTGGCTGACAGGAGGTGACAGACGAATGGGTAGACAAGAGGCGGCAGGGAGTGGCAGACAGGAGGTGGCAGGGAGAACAGATAGGAGGTGGCAGGGAGTGGCTGAAAGGAGGTGATAGGGAGTGGCTGACAGGAGGTGGCAGGGAGTGTCTGACAGGAGGTAGCAGGGAGTGGCAGGGAGAGGCAGACAGAAGGTGGCAGGTGGAGGCAGACATGAGGTGGCAGCGAGTGACACACAGGAAGTAAAATGGAGTGGCCAACAGGAGGTGGTAGACGAATGGGTAGAAAGGAGGCGGCAGGGAGTGTCAGACAGGAGGTGGCAGGGAGTGGCAGACAGGAGGTGGCAGGGAGTGGAAAGACAAGAGGTGGCAGAGGAGTGGCTGTCCGGAGGTGACAGGGAGTGACAGACAGGAGGTGGCAAGGAGTGGCTGACAGGAGGTGGCAAGGAATGGCAGACAGGAGGTGGCAGGGAGAGGCTGACAGGAGGTGGCAAGGTGTGGCTGACAGGAGGTGGGAAGGAATGGCAGACATGAGGTGGCAGGGAGTGACAGACAGGTAGTGGAAGGAAATGGCTGACAGGAGGTGGCAGAGGAATAGGTAGAATGGAGGTGGCAAGGAGTGGCAGACAGGAGGTGGCAAGGAGTGGCAGACCGGAGGTGGCAGGGAGTTGCAGACTGAAGGTGGCAGGCAGTGGCTGACAGGCGGTGGCAGGGAGTAACAGACAGGAAGTAGAAGGGAGTGGCTGACAGGAGGTGGCAGTGGAGTGGCTGTCAGGAGGTGGCAGGGAGTCGCAGAAAGGAGGTGGCAGAGAGAGGCTGACAGAATGTGTCAGAGAGTTTCCAAAAGGAGGTGGCAGACAAAAGGTTGCAGGGAGTGGTAGATAGGAGGTGGCAGGGAGTGGCTGAAAGGAGGTGATAGGGAGTGGCTGACAGGAGGTGGCAGGGAGTGGCTGACAGGAGGTAGCAGGGAGTGGCAGGGAGAGGCAGACAGAAGGTGGCAGGTGGAGGCAGACATGAGGTGGCAGCGAGTGACACACAGGAAGTAAAATGGAGTGGCCAACAGGAGGTGGCAGACGAATGGGTAGAAAGGAGGCGGCAAGGAGTGTCAGACAGGAGGTGGCAGGGAGTGGCAGACAGGAGGTGGCAGGGAGTGGAAAGACAAGAGGTGGCAGAGGAGTGGCTGTCCGGAGGTGACAGGGAGTGACAGACAGGAGGTGGCAAGGAGTGGCTGACAGGAGGTGGCAAGGAATGGCAGACAGGAGGTGGCAGGGAGAGGCTGACAGGAGGTGGCAAGGTGTGGCTGACAGGAGGTGGGAAGGAATGGCAGACATGAGGTGGCAGGGAGTGACAGACAGGTAGTGGAAGGACATGGCTGACAGGAGGTGGCAGAGGAATAGGTAGAATGGAGGTGGCAAGGAGTGGCAGACAGGAGGTGGCAAGGAGTGGCAGACCGGAGGTGGCAGGGAGTTGCAGACTGAAGGTGGCAGGCAGTGGCTGACAGGCGGTGGAAGGGAGTGACAGACAGGAAGTAGAAGGGAGTGGCTGACAGGAGGTGGCAGTGGAGTGGCTGTCAGGAGGTGGCAGGGAGTCGCAGAAAGGAGGTGGCAGAGAGAGGCTGACAGAATGTGTCAGAGTTTTCAAAAGGAGGTGGCAGACAAAAGGTTGCAGGGAGTCGTAGATAGGAGGTGGCAAACAAAAGGTTGCAGGTAGTGGCAAACAAGAGGTGGCAGGAAGTGGCAGACAGAAGGTGGCAGGGAGTGGCAGAGAGGTGGCAGGGAGTGGCTGACTGGAGGTGGTAGGGAGACGCAGACAGGAGGTGGAAGGGAGAGCAGACAGGAGATGGCAGGGAGTGGCTGACCTGAGGTGGCAGGGAGTGGCAGATAGGAGGTGGCAGGGAGAGGCAGAAAGAAGGTGGCAGGGAGTTGCTGACAAGAGGTGGCAGGGAGTGGCAGACAGGAGGTGGCAGGGAGTGGCAGATAGGAGGTGGCAGGGAGTGGCTGATAGGAGGTAGCAAGGAGTGGCAGATAGGAGATGGCAGGGAGTGGGTGGACAGGAAGTAGCTGTGAATATCAGAAAGTAGGTTGCAAGGAGTGACAGGGAGAGGCAGACAGGAGGTGGCAGGGAGAGGCAGACATGAGGTGGCAGGGAGTGACAGACAGGAAGCAGAAAGGAGTGTTTGACAGGAGGTGGCAGGGAGTGGCAGACAGGAGGTGGCAGAGGAGTGGCTGTCAGGAGGTGACAGGGAATGACAGACAGGAGGTGGCAGGGAGTGGCTGACAGGAGGTGGCAAGAAATGGCAGACAGGAGGTGGTCAGGGAGAGGCTGACAGGAGGTGGCAGGGAGTGGCAGACAAGAGGTGGCAGGGAGTGACAGAAAGGAAGTGTAAGGGAGTGGCTGACAGGAGGTGCCAGAGGAATGGGTAGACAGGAGGTGGCAGGTAGTGGCAGATAGGAGGTGGCAGGGAGTGGCAGACAGGAGGAGGCAGGGAGTTACAGATAGAAGGTGGCAGGGAGTGGCTGAAAGGAGGTGATAGGGAGCGGCTGACAGGAGGTGGCAGGGAGTAGCTGACAGGAGGTAGCAGGGAGTGGCAGATAGGAGGTGGCAGGGAGTGGGTAGACAGGAAGTGGCTGAGAATATCAGATAAAAGGTGATAGGGAGAGGCAGACAGAAGGTGGCAGGGAGAGGCAGACATGAGGTTGCAGGGAGTGACAGAAAGGAAGTAGAAGAGAGTGGCTGACAGGAGGTGGCAGATGAGTGGCAGACAGGAGGTGGCAGAAGAGTGGCTTTCCGGAGGTGACAGGGAGTGACAGACAACAGGTGGCAAGGAGTGGCTGACAGGAGGTGGCAAGGAATGGCAGACAGGAGCTGGCAGGGAATGGCTGACAGGAGGTGGCAGAGGAATGGGTAGACAGGAGGTGGCAGGGAGTGGCAGACAGGAGGTGGCAGGGAGTGGCTGATAGGAGGTAGCAAGGAGTGGCAGATAGGAGATGGCAGGGAGTGGGTGGACAGGAAGTAGCTGAGAATATCAGAATGTAGGTTGCAAGGAGTGACAGGGAGAGGCAGACAGGAGGTGGCAGGGAGAGGCAGACATGAGGTGGCAGGGAATGACAGAAACGAAGTAGAAGGGAGTGGCTGACAGGAGGTGGCAGGGATTGACAGACAGGAGGTGACAAGGAGTGGCTGACAGGAGGTGGCAATGAATGGCAGACAGGAGGTGACAGGGAGAGGCAGGACAGAATATGGCAGAGAGTTGCCGAAAGGAGGTGGCAGACAAAATGTTGCAGGGAGTGCTAGACAGGAGGTGACAGGGAGTGGCAGACAGGAGGTAGAAAACAAAAAGTTGCAGGAATTGGCAAGCAGGAGGTGGCTGGGAGTGGCAGACTGAAGGTGGCAGGGAGTGGCAGACAGGTGGCAGGGAGTGGCTGACAGGAGGTGGCAGGGAGACGCAGACAGGAGGTGGCAGGGAGAGGCAGACAGGAGATGGCAGGGAGTAGCTGACCGGAGGTGGCAGGGAGTGGCAGATAGGAGGTGGCAGGGAGAGGAAACAGAAGGTGGCAGGGAGTGGCTGACAGGAGGTATCAGGGAGAGGCAGAAAGGAGGTGGTAGGGAGTGACAGATAAGAGGTGGCAGGGAGTGGCAGAAAGGAGGTGGCAGGGAGTGGCTGACATGAGGAGGCAGGGAGTGGCAGACAGGAGGTGGCAGGGAGTGGCTGACAGGAGGTAGCAGGGAGTGGCAGATAGGAGGTGGCAGGGAGTGGATGGACAAGAAAGCTGTGAATATCAGATAGTAGGTTGCAGGGAGAGGCATGACAGGAGGTGGCAGGGAGAGGCAGACATGAGGTGGCAGGGAGTGACAGACAGGAAGTAGAAGGGAGTGGCTGACAGGAGGCGGCAGACGAATGGGTAGACAGAAGGTGGCAGGGAGTGGCTATCAGGAAGTGGCAGGGAGTGGCAGACAGGAGATGGCAGGGAGAGGCTGACAAAATGTGGCAGAGAGTTGCCGAAAGGAGGTGGCAGACAAAAGGTTGCAGGGAGTGCTAGACAGGAGGAGGCAGGGAGTGGCAGATAGCAGGGGGCAGAAAAAAAGGTTGCAGGGAGTGGCAAACAGGAAATAACAGGGACTGGCAGACAGAAGGTGGCAGAGAGTGGGTAGACAGGAGGTGGCAGGGAGTGGCTGACAGGAGGTGACAGACGAATGGGTACACAAGAGGCGGCAGGGAGTGGCAGACAGGAGGTGGCAGGGAGTGACAGATAGGAGGTGGCAGGGAGTGGCTGAAAGGAGGTGATAGGGAGTGACAGACAGGAGGTGGCAAGGAGTGGCTGACAGGAGGTGGCAAGGAATGGCAGACAGGAGGTGGCAGGGAGAGGCTGACAGGAGGTGGCAAGGTGTGGCTGACAGGAGGTGGGAAGGAATGGCAGACATGAGGTGGCAGGGAGTGACAGACAGGTAGTGGAAGGAAATGGCTGACAGGAGGTGGCAGAGGAATAGGTAGAATGGAGGTGGCAAGGAGTGGCAGACAGGAGGTGGCAAGGAGTGGCAGACCGGAGGTGGCAGGGAGTTGCAGACTGAAGGTGGCAGGCAGTGGCTGACAGGCGGTGGCAGGGAGTAACAGACAGGAAGTAGAAGGGAGTGGCTGACAGGAGGTGGCAGTGGAGTGGCTGTCAGGAGGTGGCAGGGAGACGCAGACAGGAGGTGGCAGGGAGAGGCAGACAGGAGATGGCAGGGAGTAGCTGACCGGAGGTGGCAGGGAGTGGCAGATAGGAGGTGGCAGGGAGTGGCTGAAAGGAGGTGATAGGGAGTGGCTGACAGGAGGTGGCAGGGAGTGGCTGACAGGAGGTAGCAGGGAGTGGCAGGGAGAGGCAGACAGAAGGTGGCAGGTGGAGGCAGACATGAGGTGGCAGCGAGTGACACACAGGAAGTAAAATGGAGTGGCCAACAGGAGGTGGCAGACGAATGGGTAGAAAGGAGGCGGCAAGGAGTGTCAGACAGGAGGTGGCAGGGAGTGGCAGACAGGAGGTGGCAGGGAGTGGAAAGACAAGAGGTGGCAGAGGAGTGGCTGTCCGGAGGTGACAGGGAGTGACAGACAGGAGGTGGCAAGGAGTGGCTGACAGGAGGTGGCAAGGAATGGCAGACAGGAGGTGGCAGGGAGAGGCTGACAGGAGGTGGCAAGGTGTGGCTGACAGGAGGTGGGAAGGAATGGCAGACATGAGGTGGCAGGGAGTGACAGACAGGTAGTGGAAGGAAATGGCTGACAGGAGGTGGCAGAGGAATAGGTAGAATGGAGGTGGCAAGGAGTGGCAGACAGGAGGTGGCAAGGAGTAGCAGACCGGAGGTGGCAGGGAGTTGCAGACTGAAGGTGGCAGGCAGTGGCTGACAGGCGGTGGCAGGGAGTGACAGACAGGAAGTAGAAGGGAGTGGCTGACAGGAGGTGGCAGTGGAGTGGCTGTCAGGAGGTGGCAGGGAGTCGCAGAAAGGAGGTGGCAGAGAGAGGCTGACAGAATGTGTCAGAGTTTTCAAAAGGAGGTGGCAGACAAAAGGTTGCAGGGAGTCGTAGATAGGAGGTGGCAAACAAAAGGTTGCAGGTAGTGGCAAACAAGAGGTGGCAGGAAGTGGCAGACAGAAGGTGGCAGGGAGTGGCAGAGAGGTGGCAGGGAGTGGCTGACTGGAGGTGGTAGGGAGACGCAGACAGGAGGTGGAAGGGAGAGCAGACAGGAGATGGCAGGGAGTGGCTGACCTGAGGTGGCAGGGAGTGGCAGATAGGAGGTGGCAGGGAGAGGCAGAAAGAAGGTGGCAGGGAGTTGCTGACAAGAGGTGGCAGGGAGTGGCAGACAGGAGGTGGCAGGGAGTGGCAGATAGGAGGTGGCAGGGAGTGGCTGATAGGAGGTAGCAAGGAGTGGCAGATAGGAGATGGCAGGGAGTGGGTGGACAGGAAGTAGCTGTGAATATCAGAAAGTAGGTTGCAAGGAGTGACAGGGAGAGGCAGACAGGAGGTGGCAGGGAGAGGCAGACATGAGGTGGCAGGGAGTGACAGACAGGAAGCAGAAAGGAGTGTTTGACAGGAGGTGGCAGGGAGTGGCAGACAGGAGGTGGCAGAGGAGTGGCTGTCAGGAGGTGACAGGGAATGACAGACAGGAGGTGGCAGGGAGTGGCTGACAGGAGGTGGCAAGAAATGGCAGACAGGAGGTGGTCAGGGAGAGGCTGACAGGAGGTGGCAGGGAGTGGCAGACAAGAGGTGGCAGGGAGTGACAGAAAGGAAGTGTAAGGGAGTGGCTGACAGGAGGTGCCAGAGGAATGGGTAGACAGGAGGTGGCAGGTAGTGGCAGATAGGAGGTGGCAGGGAGTGGCAGACAGGAGGAGGCAGGGAGTTACAGATAGAAGGTGGCAGGGAGTGGCTGAAAGGAGGTGATAGGGAGCGGCTGACAGGAGGTGGCAGGGAGTAGCTGACAGGAGGTAGCAGGGAGTGGCAGATAGGAGGTGGCAGGGAGTGGGTAGACAGGAAGTGGCTGAGAATATCAGATAAAAGGTGATAGGGAGAGGCAGACAGAAGGTGGCAGGGAGAGGCAGACATGAGGTTGCAGGGAGTGACAGAAAGGAAGTAGAAGAGAGTGGCTGACAGGAGGTGGCAGATAAGTGGCAGACAGGAGGTGGCAGAAGAGTGGCTTTCCGGAGGTGACAGGGAGTGACAGACAACAGGTGGCAAGGAGTGGCTGACAGGAGGTGGCAAGGAATGGCAGACAGGAGCTGGCAGGGAATGGCTGACAGGAGGTGGCAGAGGAATGGGTAGACAGGAGGTGGCAGGGAGTGGCAGACAGGAGGTGGCAGGGAGTGGCTGATAGGAGGTAGCAAGGAGTGGCAGATAGGAGATGGCAGGGAGTGGGTGGACAGGAAGTAGCTGAGAATATCAGAAAGTAGGTTGCAAGGAGTGACAGGGAGAGGCAGACAAGAGGTGGCAGGGAGAGGCAGACATGAGGTGGCAGGGAATGACAGAAACGAAGTAGAAGGGAGTGGCTGACAGGAGGTGGCAGGGATTGACAGACAGGAGGTGACAAGGAGTAGCTGACAGGAGGTGGCAATGAATGGCAGACAGGAGGTGACAGGGAGAGGCAGGACAGAATATGGCAGAGAGTTGCCGAAAGGAGGTGGCAGACAAAATGTTGCAGGGAGTGCTAGACAGGAGGTGACAGGGAGTGGCAGACAGGAGGTAGAAAACAAAAAGTTGCAGGAATTGGCAAGCAGGAGGTGGCTGGGAGTGGCAGACTGAAGGTGGCAGGGAGTGGCAGACAGGTGGCAGGGAGTGGCTGACAGGAGGTGGCAGGGAGACGCAGACAGGAGGTGGCAGGGAGAGGCAGACAGGAGATGGCAGGGAGTAGCTGACCGGAGGTGGCAGGGAGTGGCAGATAGGAGGTGGCAGGGAGAGGAAACAGAAGGTGGCAGGGAGTGGCTGACAGGAGGTATCAGGGAGAGGCAGAAAGGAGGTGGTAGGGAGTGACAGATAAGAGGTGGCAGGGAGTGGCAGAAAGGAGGTGGCAGGGAGTGGCTGACATGAGGAGGCAGGGAGTGGCAGACAGGAGGTGGCAGGGAGTGGCTGACAGGAGGTAGCAGGGAGTGGCAGATAGGAGGTGGCAGGGAGTGGATGGACAGGAAAGCTGTGAATATCAGATAGTAGGTTGCAGGGAGAGGCATGACAGGAGGTGGCAGGGAGAGGCAGACATGAGGTGGCAGGGAGTGACAGACAGGAAGTAGAAGGGAGTGGCTGACAGGAGGCGGCAGACGAATGGGTAGACAGAAGGTGGCAGGGAGTGGCTATCAGGAAGTGGCAGGGAGTGGCAGACAGGAGATGGCAGGGAGAGGCTGACAAAATGTGGCAGAGAGTTGCCGAAAGGAGGTGGCAGACAAAAGGTTGCAGGGAGTGCTAGACAGGAGGAGGCAGGGAGTGGCAGATAGCAGGGGGCAGAAAAAAAGGTTGCAGGGAGTGGCAAACAGGAAATAACAGGGACTGGCAGACAGAAGGTGGCAGAGAGTGGGTAGACAGGAGGTGGCAGGGAGTGGCTGACAGGAGGTGACAGACGAATGGGTAGACAAGAGGCGGCAGGGAGTGGCAGACAGGAGGTGGCAGGGAGTGACAGATAGGAGGTGGCAGGGAGTGGCTGAAAGGAGGTGATAGGGAGTGGCTGACAGGAGGTGGCAGGGAGTGTCTGACAGGAGGTAGCAGGGAGTGGCAGGGAGAGGCAGACACAAGGTGGCAGGTGGAGGCAGACATGAGGTGGCAGCGAGTGACACACAGGAAGTAAAATGGAGTGGCCAACAGGAGGTGGCAGACGAATGGGTAGAAAGGAGGCGGCAGGGAGTGTCAGACAGGAGGTGGCAGGGAGTGGCAGACAGGAGGTGGCAGGGAGTGGAAAGACAAGAGGTGGCAGAGGAGTGGCTGTCCGGAGGTGACAGGGAGTGACAGACAGGAGGTGGCTAGGAGTGGCTGACAGGAGGTGGCAAGGAATGGCAGACAGGAGGTGGCAGGGAGAGGCTGACAGGAGGTGGCAAGGTGTGGCTGACAGGAGGTGGGAAGGAATGGCAGACATGAGGTGGCAGGGAGTGACAGACAGGTAGTGGAAGGAAATGGCTGACAGGAGGTGGCAGAGGGATAGGTAGAATGGAGGTGGCAAGGAGTGGCAGACAGGAGGTGGCAAGGAGTGGCAGACCGGAGGTGGCAGGGAGTTGCAGACTGAAGGTGGCAGGCAGTGGCTGACAGGCGGTGGCAGGGAGTGACAGACAGGAAGTAGAAGGGAGTGGCTGACAGGAGGTGGCAGTGGAGTGGCTGTCAGGAGGTGGCAGGGAGTCGCAGAAAGGAGGTGGCAGAGAGAGGCTGACAGAATGTGTCAGAGAGTTTCCAAAAGGAGGTGGCAGACAAAAGGTTGCAGGGAGTGGTAGATAGGAGGTGGCAGGGAGTGGCTGAAAGGAGGTGATAGGGAGTGGCTGACAGGAGGTGGCAGGGAGTGGCTGACAGGAGGTAGCAGGGAGTGGCAGGGAGAGGCAGACAGAAGGTGGCAGGTGGAGGCAGACATGAGGTGGCAGCGAGTGACACACAGGAAGTAAAATGGAGTGGCCAACAGGAGGTGGCAGACGAATGGGTAGAAAGGAGGCGGCAAGGAGTGTCAGACAGGAGGTGGCAGGGAGTGGCAGACAGGAGGTGGCAGGGAGTGGAAAGACAAGAGGTGGCAGAGGAGTGGCTGTCCGGAGGTGACAGGGAGTGACAGACAGGAGGTGGCAAGGAGTGGCTGACAGGAGGTGGCAAGGAATGGCAGACAGGAGGTGGCAGGGAGAGGCTGACAGGAGGTGGCAAGGTGTGGCTGACAGGAGGTGGGAAGGAATGGCAGACATGAGGTGGCAGGGAGTGACAGACAGGTAGTGGAAGGAAATGGCTGATAGGAGGTGGCAGAGGAATAGGTAGAATGGAGGTGGCAAGGAGTGGCAGACAGGAGGTGGCAAGGAGTGGCAGACCGGAGGTGGCAGGGAGTTGCAGACTGAAGGTGGCAGGCAGTGGCTGACAGGCGGTGGCAGGGAGTGACAGACAGGAAGTAGAAGGGAGTGGCTGACAGGAGGTGGCAGTGGAGTGGCTGTCAGGAGGTGGCAGGGAGTCGCAGAAAGGAGGTGGCAGAGAGAGGCTGACAGAATGTGTCAGAGTTTTCAAAAGGAGGTGGCAGACAAAAGGTTGCAGGGAGTCGTAGATAGGAGGTGGCAAACAAAAGGTTGCAGGTAGTGGCAAACAAGAGGTGGCAGGAAGTGGCAGACAGAAGGGGGCAGGGAGTGGCAGAGAGGTGGCAGGGAGTGGCTGACTGGAGGTGGTAGGGAGACGCAGACAGGAGGTGGAAGGGAGAGCAGACAGGAGATGGCAGGGAGTGGCTGACCTGAGGTGGCAGGGAGTGGCAGATAGGAGGTGGCAGGGAGAGGCAGAAAGAAGGTGGCAGGGAGTTGCTGACAAGAGGTGGCAGGGAGTGGCAGACAGGAGGTGGCAGGGAGTGGCAGATAGGAGGTGGCAGGGAGTGGCTGATAGGAGGTAGCAAGGAGTGGCAGATAGGAGATGGCAGGGAGTGGGTGGACAGGAAGTAGCTGTGAATATCAGAAAGTAGGTTGCAAGGAGTGACAGGGAGAGGCAGACAGGAGGTGGCAGGGAGAGGCAGACATGAGGTGGCAGGGAGTGACAGACAGGAAGTAGAAAGGAGTGTTTGACAGGAGGTGGCAGGGAGTGGCAGACAGGAGGTGGCAGAGGAGTGGCTGTCAGGAGGTGACAGGGAATGACAGACAGGAGGTGGCAGGGAGTGGCTGACAGGAGGTGGCAAGAAATGGCAGACAGGAGGTGGTCAGGGAGAGGCTGACAGGAGGTGGCAGGGAGTGGCAGACAAGAGGTGGCAGGGAGTGACAGAAAGGAAGTGTAAGGGAGTGGCTGACAGGAGGTGCCAGAGGAATGGGTAGACAGGAGGTGGCAGGAAGTGGCAGATAGGAGGTGGCAGGGAGTGGCAGACAGGAGGAGGCAGGGATTTACAGATAGAAGGTGGCAGGGAGTGGCTGAAAGGAGGTGATAGGGAGCGGCTGACAGGAGGTGGCAGGGAGTGGCTGACAGGAGGTAGCAGGGAGTGGCAGATAGGAGGTGGCAGGGAGTGGGTAGACAGGAAGTGGCTGAGAATATCAGATAAAAGGTGATAGGGAGAGGCAGACAGAAGGTGGCAGGGAGAGGCAGACATGAGGTTGCAGGGAGTGACAGAAAGGAAGTAGAAGAGAGTGGCTGACAGGAGGTGGCAGATGAGTGGCAGACAGGAGGTGGCAGGAGAGTGGCTTTCCGGAGGTGACAGGGAGTGACAGACAACAGGTGGCAAGGAGTGGCTGACAGGAGGTGGCAAGGAATGGCAGACAGGAGCTGGCAGGGAATGGCTGACAGGAGGTGGCAGAGGAATGGGTAGACAGGAGGTGGCAGGGAGTGGCAGACAGGAGGTGGCAGGGAGTGGCTGATAGGAGGTAGCAAGGAGTGGCAGATAGGAGATGGCAGGGAGTGGGTGGACAGGAAGTAGCTGAGAATATCAGAAAGTAGGTTGCAAGGAGTGACAGGGAGAGGCAGACAGGAGGTGGCAGGGAGAGGAAGACATGAGGTGGCAGGGAATGACAGAAACGAAGTAGAAGGGAGTGGCTGACAGGAGGTGGCAGGGATTGACAGACAGGAGGTGACAAGGAGTGGCTGACAGGAGGTGGCAATGAATGGCAGACAGGAGGTGGCAGGGAGTGGCTGACAGGAGGTGGCAGGGAGTTGTGGACAGGAGGTGGCAGGGAGTGACAGACAGGAAGTGGAAGGGAATGGCTGACAGGAGGTGGCAGAGGAATGGGTAGACAGGAAGTGGCAGGGAGTGGCAGACAGGAGGTGGCAAGGAGTGGCAGACAGGAGGTGGCAGGGAGTTGCAGACAGAAGGTGGCAGGCAGTGGCTGATAGGAGGTGGCAGGGAGTGACAGACACGAAGTAGAAGGGAGTGGCTGACAGGAGGTGGCAGGGGAGTGGCTATCAGGAGGTGGCAGGGAGTGGCAGAAAGGAGGTGGCAGGGAGAGGCTGACAGAATGTGGCAGAGAGTTGCCGAAAAGAGGTGGCAGACAAAAGGTATCAAGGAGTTCTAGACAGGAGTTGGCAGAGAGTGGCAGACAGGAGGTGGCAGAAAAAAGGTTGCAGGGAGTGGCAAACAGGAGGTGGCAGGAAGTTACAGAAAGAAGGTGGCAGGGAGTGGCAGACAGGTGGCAGCAAGTGGCTGACAGGAGGTGGCAGGGAGACGCAGACAGAAGGTGGAAGGGAGTTGCAGATAGGAGGTGGTAGGGATTGGCAGACAGGAGGTGGCAGGGAATGGTTGACAGGAGGTGGAAGGGAGAGGCAGACAGGAGGTGGCAGGGAGAGGCAGATAGGAGATGGCAGGGAGTGACTGACTGGAGGTGGCAGGGAATGGCAGATAGGAGGTGGCAGGGAGAGGCAGACAGAAGGTGGCAGGGAGTGGCTGACAGGAGGTATCAGGGAGAGGCAGAAATGAGGTGGTAGGGAGTGACAGAAAAGAGATGGCAGGGAGTGGCAGAAAGGAGGTGGCAGGGAGTGGCTGACATGAGGTGGCAGGAAGTGGGTAGACAGGAAGTAGCTGAGAATATCAGATAGTAGGTTGCAGGGTGTGGCAGGGAGAGGCAGACAGCAGGTGGCAGGGAGAGACAGACATGAGGTGGCAGGGAGTGACAGACAGGAAGTAGAAGGGAGTGGCTGACAGGAGGTGACAGACGAATAGCTAGACAGGATGTGTCAGGGAGTTGCAGACAGGAGGTTCCAGGGAGTGGCAGGGAGTTGCAGACAGGAGGTTCCAGGGAGTGGCAGGGAGTGGCAGACAGGAGGTTCCAGGGAGTGGCAGACAGGAGGTGGCAGAGGAGTGACTGTCAGTAGGTGACATGGAATGACAGACAGGAGGTGGTAGAGAGTGGCTGACAGGAGGTGGCAGGGTGTGTCAGACAAGAGGTGGCAGGGAGTGACAGACAGGAAATAGAAGGGAGTGGCTGACAGGAGGTGACAGACGAATAGGTATACAGGAGGCGGCAGGGAGTGGCAGGGAGTGACAGATAGGAGGTGGCAGGGAGTGGCTGAAAGGAGGTGATAGGGAGTGGCAGACAGGAGGTGGCAGGGAGTGGCAGACAGGAGGTGGCAGGAGGTGGCAGATAGGAGGTGGCAGGGAGTGGCTGACAGGAGGTAGCAGGGAGTGGTAGATAGGAGGTGGCAGGGAGTAGGTAGACAGGAAGTGGCTGAGAATATCAGATAGTAGGTGTCAGGGAGTAACAGGGAGAGGCAGACAGAAGGTGGCAGGGAGAGGCAGAGATGAGGTGGCAGGGAGTGACAGACAGGAAATAGAAGGGAGTGGAAGGGAGTGGAGTGACAGGAGGTGGCAGCCGAATAGGTAGACAGGAGGTGACAAGGAGTGGCTGACAGGAGGTGGCAATGAATGGCAGACAGGAGGTGGAAGGGAATGGCTGACAGGAGGTGGCAGGGGAATGGGTAGACAGGAAGTGGCAGGGAGTGGCAGACAGGAGGTGGCTGTGAGTTGCAGACTGAAGGTGGCAGGGAGTGGCAGACAGGTGGCAGGGAGTGGCTGACAGAAGGTGGCAGGGAGACGCAGCCAGGAGGTGGCAGGGAGAGGCAGACAGGAGATGGCAGAGAGTAGCTGACCGGAGGTGGCAGGGAGTGGCAGATAGGAGGTGGCAGGGAGAGGCAGACAGAAGGTGGCAGGGAATGGCTGACAAGAGGTATCAGTGAGAGGCAGAAAGGAGGTGGTAGGGAGTGACAGATAAGAGGTGGCAGGGAGTGGCAGAAAGGAGGTTGCAGGGAGTGGCTGACATGAGTTGGCAGGGAGTGGCAGACAGGAAGTGGCAGGGAGTGGCAGATAGGAGGTGGCAGGGAGTGGCTGACATGAGGTGGCAGGGAGTGACAGACAGGAAGAAGAAGGGAGTGGCTGACGGGAGGCAGCAGACGAATGGGTAGACAGAAGGTGGCAGGGAGTGGCAGACAGGAGGTGGCAGGGAGTGGCAGACAGGAGGTGGCAGAGGAGTGGCTGTCAGGAGGTGACAAGGAATGACAGACAGGAGGTTGCAGGGAGTGGCTGACAGGAGGTGGCAAGGAATGGCAGACAGGAGGTAGCAGGGAGAGGCAGACAGGAGGTGGCAGGGAGTGGCAGACAAGAGGTGGCAGGGAGTGGCTGACAGAATGTGGCAGAGAGTTGCCGAAAGGAGGTGGCAGACAAAAGGTTGCAGGGAGTGCTAGACAGGAGGTGGCAGGGAGTGGCAGGTAGCAGGGGGCAGACAAAAGGTTGCAGGGAGTGGCAAACAGGAGGTAGCAGGGAGTGGCAGACAGAAGGTGGCAGAGAGTGGGTAGACAGGAGGTGGCAGGGAGTGGGTAGACAGGAGGTGGCTGGGAGTGGCTGACAGGAGGTGGCAGGGAGTGGCAGACGAGTGGCTGTCAGGAGGTGGCAGGGAGTGACAAACAGGAGGTGGTAAGGAGTGACTGACAGGAGGTGGCATTGAGTGGCAGACAGGAAATGTAATGGAATGACTGACAGGAGGTGACAGAGGAATGGGTAGACAGGAGGTGGCAGCGAGTGGCAGACAGGAGGTCGCAGGGAGGGGCAGACAGTAGGTGTCACAGAGTTGCAGACAGAAGTTGGCAGTGAGTGGCACACAGGAGGTGGCAGGGAGTGGCAGACAGGAGGTATCAGGGAGTGGTAGACAGGAGGAGGAGGCAGGAAGAGGCAGACAGGATGTGGCAGGGAGAGGCTGACAGAATGTGGCAGAGAGTGACCGAAAGGAGGTGGAAGGGTGTGGCAGAGAGGAGGTGGCAGACAAAGGTTGCAGGGAATGGCAGACAGGAGACGGCAGGAAGTGGCAGACAGGAGGTGGCAGACAAAAGGTTGCAGGGAGTGGCAAACTGGAGGTGGCAGGGAGTGGCAGACAGGAGGTGGCAGGGAGTGGGTAGACAGGAGGTGGCAAGAAGTGGGTAGACAGGAGGTGGCAGGGAGTGGCTGACAGGAGGTGGGAATGGCAGACAGCTAGTGGCAGAGAGGGGCTGACAGAACGTGGAAGAGAGAGGCAGACAGGAAGTGGCAAGGAAAGGCTGACAGGATGTGGCAGGGAGTAGCAGACCAGAGGTGTCAGGGAGTGGCAGACACGAGGTGGCAGGTAGTGACAGACAGGAGGTGGCAGGGAGAGGCAGACATGATGTGGCAGGGAGAGGCAGACAGGAGGTGGCATGGAGAGGCAGACAGGAGGTGTCAGGGAGGTGCTGGCAGGAGGTGTCTGGGAGGTGCTGACAGGAGGTGGCAGTGAGTGGCAGACAGGAGGTGGCAGGGAGTGGCAGACAGGAGGTGGCAGGGAGAGGCAGACCGGAGGTGGCAGGGAGAGGCAGACAGGAGGTGGCAGGGAGAGGCATACAGGAGGTGGCAGGGAGAGGCAGACAGGAGGTGGCAGGGAGAAGCAGACAGGAGGTGGCAGGGAGAGGCAGACAGGAGGTGGCAAAGAGTGGCAGACAGGAGGTGGCAGGGAGAGGCAGAAAGGAGGTGGCAGGTAGAGGCAGAAAGGAGGTGGCAGGGAGAGGCAGACAGGAGATGGCAGGGGGAGGCAGACAGGAGGTGGCAGGGAGAGGCAGATCGGAGGTGGCAGGGAGAGGCAGACAGGAGGTGGCAGGGAGAGGCAGACAGGAGGTGGCAGGGAGAAGCAGACAGGAGGTGGCGGATAGTGGCAGACAGGAGGTGGCAAAGAGTGGCAGACAGGAGGTGGCAGGGAGAGGGAGACAGGAGGTGGCAGGGAATGGCAGACAGGAGGTTGCAAAGAGTGGCAGACAGGAGGAGGCAGGGAGAGGCAGACAGGAGGTGGCAGGGAGTAGCAGACAAGATGTGGCAGGGACTGCCAGATAGGAGGTGGCAGGGAGTGGCAGACAATAGGTGGAAGGATGTTGCAGACAGGAGGTGGCAGACAGGAGGTGGCAGGGAGTGACAGACAGGAAGTGGCATGGAGTGGCAGATAATAGGTAGCAGGGAGTGGCAGACAGGAGGTGGCAGGGAGTGGCAGACAGGTGGCAGGGAGTGGCTGACAGGAGGTGGCAGGGAGAAGCAGACAGGAGGTGGCAGGGAGTAGCAGACAGGAGGTTGCTGAGAATGGCAGGCAGGATGTGGCAGGGAGTGGCAGATAGTAGGTTGCAGGGAGTGGCACACAGGAGGTGGCAGACAGGAGGTGGCAGATAGGAGGTGGCAGTGAGAGGCAGGCATGAGGTGGCAGGGAGTTACAGACAGGAAGTGGAAGGGAGTGGCTGACAGGAGGTGGCAGGGAGTGGCTGACAGGAGTTGGCAGGGAGTGACAACAGGATGTGGCAGGGTGTTTCAGACAAGAGGTGCCAGGGAGTGGCAGACAAGAGGTGGCAGGGTGTGGCAGACAAGAGGTGCCAGGGATGGCAGACAGGTGGTGGCAGGAAGATGCAGACTGGAAGGGAAAACAAGTGGCACACAGGAGGTGGCAGGGAGGGCAAACAGGAAGTAGCACGGAGTGGCAGACACTAGGTCGCAGGGAATGGCAGACAGGAGGTAGCAGACAGTAGGTGGCAGACAGGAGGTGGCAGACAGTAGGTGGCAGGGAGTGGAAGGCAGTGACTGACAAGGGGGTGTCAAGCTGGTTGACACAGCGCTTGTGTCACGTGGTACTCACATGGGCTGGTGGTGTGGCACTTAGTGTTTACTCACACAACCAGAGTCGGGCTGAAAATCTAGTTTAACGTCTAGTCTTTCATGAAATTAACAGCAGTGATCTGTATAGTATCAGGAGGACTGCCTGTGCAGTCCCCTTGGCGCAGTGGAAAACCAGTTCCAATGTCGCAGTGGAAAAGCAGTCCCCTTGGCGCAGTGGAAAAGCAGTCCCAGTGACGCAGTGGAAAAGCCGTCCTTTTGGCGCAGTGGAAAAGCAGTCCCCTTGGCGCAGTGGAAAAGCAGTCCCAGTGGCGCAGTGGAAAAGCAGTCCCATTGACGCAGTGGAAAAACAGTCCCCTTGGCGCAGTGGAAAAGCAGTCCCAGTGGCGCAGTGGAAAAACAGTCCCCTTGGCGCAGTAGAAAAGCAGTTCCAATGCCGCAGTGGAAAAAGCAGTCCCCTTGGCGCAGTGAAAAAGCAGTCCCAGTGCGCAGTGGAAAAGCAGTCCCCTTGGCGCAGTGGAAAGGCAGTCGCCTTGGCGCAGTGAAAAAGCAGTCTCAGTGGCGCAGTGGAAAAGCAGTCCCAGTGCGCAGTGGAAAAGCAGTCCCCTTGGCGCAGTGGAAAGGCAGTCCCCTTGGCGCAGTGGAAAAGCAGTCCCAGTGGCGCAGTGGAAAAGCAGTCCCATTGACGCAGTGGAAAAACAGTCCCCTTGGCGCAGTGGAAAAGCAGTCCCAGTGGCGCAGTGGAAAAACAGTCCCCTTGGCGCAGTAGAAAAGCAGTTCCAATGCCGCAGTGGAAAAAGCAGTCCCCTTGGCGCAGTGAAAAAGCAGTCCCAGTGCGCAGTGGAAAAGCAGTCCCCTTGGCGCAGTGGAAAGGCAGTCGCCTTGGCGCAGTGAAAAAGCAGTCTCAGTGGCGCAGTGGAAAAGCAGTCCCAGTGCGCAGTGGAAAAGCAGTCCCCTTGGCGCAGTGGAAAGGCAGTCCCCTTGGCGCAGTGGAAAAGCAGTCCCAGTGGCGCAGTGGAAAAGCAATCCCCTTGGCGCAGTGGAAAGGCAGTCCCCTTGGCGCAGTGGAAAAGCAGTCCCAGTGGCGCAGTGGAAAAGCAGTCCCATTGACGCAGTGGAAAAACAGTCCCCTTGGCGCAGTGGAAAAGCAGTCCCAGTGGCGCAGTGGAAAAACAGTCCCCTTGGCGCAGTAGAAAAGCAGTTCCAATGCCGCAGTGGAAAAAGCAGTCCCCTTGGCGCAGTGAAAAAGCAGTCCCAGTGCGCAGTGGAAAAGCAGTCCCCTTGGCGCAGTGGAAAGGCAGTCGCCTTGGCGCAGTGAAAAAGCAGTCTCAGTGGCGCAGTGGAAAAGCAGTCCCAGTGCGCAGTGGAAAAGCAGTCCCCTTGGCGCAGTGGAAAGGCAGTCCCCTTGGCGCAGTGGAAAAGCAGTCCCAGTGGCGCAGTGGAAAAGCAATCCCCTTGGCGCAGTGGAAAGGCAGTCCCCTTGGCGCAGTGGAAAAGCAGTCCCAATGGCGCAGTGGAAAAACAGTCCCAGTGAACATTAAACCTGGAGCACCTGAACACTACACCTGCTGCACCTGAACACTACACCAGCCGCACCTGAACACACTACACCTGCTTTATCTGAACACTACACCTGCCGCACCGGACACATGTAGCGTCTGTGCAAGAGCAGCACTGTATTGTACTGATACACAACACGACAGTTGCTCTAGACACCTGCGTCAAGTGAACATCTGTTCCTCTTATTCTGAAACATTCTCTTCCTCCATGTTAGATATTCTCTCGTCTAACTTGTCAAGACTTGTCCGTGATAGAAAGTAAGAGGAGTTCTCTTCTCCAGTGCCAACAGCGTCCATGACAGAGAAGTTCTCTTCACTGAGGAAAGCAGAGTGCGTCTTCAGAGGAGGAAGATGAGGACGCCGGTGTGGCTGGTGTTGACGTTTGTCAGCGTCCATCCTGCCAGCAACGCTCACCTCAGCCCACAGCAGGCAAGTGGTATTGTTGCGGTAGGTAGAGAAATTGTGGGAGGTAGAGAAATTTGTAGTAAATACTTCGAAATCTCTATCTCTTTTAGGGGTCTGAAGTTGGTGTGGTGGACTAAGGCGTACTAGTTATGGCAGCTACTGGAAGGTAGTTGTGCTTTCTGGATTCGAGGCCCACTGGTGGGTGTTGTCTAAAGACTGCCCGAAACGCTTTGCGTAATAGTGGCTTTAGGCATTGTATGTACTAGCTCTATCTATAAAGCCAACAAACTTTGTAAATCTCTTTATGTATGTACCTTACCTAAATAAAAATTATTATTATTATTATTATTGTTAATCTTCACTTGCGGAGATTATATATGTTATATGAGATTATAGATTCACCTATATATGTTTATATGTTAGGTTAGGTTAGGTACAACATATATGTGTATATATATATATATATATATATATATATATATATATATATATATATATATATATATATATATATATATATATATATATATATATATATATATGTATATATATATATATATATATATATATATATATATATGTCGTACCTAATAGCCAGAACGCACTTCTCAGCCTTCTATGCAAGGCCCGATTTGCCTAATAAGCCAAGTTTTCATGAATTAATATATTTTCTCTAATTTTTTTCTTATGAAATGATAAAGCTACCCATTTCATTATGTATGAGGTTAATATTTTTTTATTGGAGTTAAAATTAACGTAGATATATGACCAACCCTAACCAACCCTACCTAACCTAACCTAACCTATCTTTATAGGTTAGGTTAGGTTAGGTGGCCGAAAAAGTTAGGTTAGGTTAGGTTAGGTAGGTTAGGTAGTCGAAAAACAATTAATTCATGAAAACTTGGCTTATTAGGCAAATCGGGCCTTGCATAGTAGGCTGAGAAGTGCGTTCTGGCTACTAGGTACGACATATATATATATATATATATATATATATATATATATATATATATATATATATATATATATATATATATATATATAATCTTGGGCATAGCATTTTACGACATATATATATATATATATATATATATATATATATATATATATTTATATATATATATATATATATATATATATATATATATATATATATATATATATATATATATATATATATATATATATATATATATATATGTCGTACCTAGTAGCCAGAACTCACTTCTCAGCCTACTATGCAAGGCCCGATTTGCCTAATAAGCCAAGTTTTCATGAATTAATTGTTTTTCGACTACCTAACCTACCTAACCTAACCTAACCTAACTTTTTCGGCAACCTAACCTAGCCTAACCTTTAAAGATAGGTTAGGTTAGGTTAGGTAGGGTTGGTTAGGTTCGGTCATATATCAACGTTAATGTTAACTCCAATAAAAAAAAATTGACCTCATACATTATGAAATGGGTAGCTTTATCATTTCATAAGAAAAAAAATAGAGAAAATATATTAATTCATGAAAACTTGGCTTATTAGGCAAATCGGGCCTTGCATAGTAGGCTGAGAAGTGCGTTCTGGCTACTAGGTACGACATATATATATATATATATATATATATATATATATATATATATATATATATATATATATATATATATATATATATATATATATATATATATATACATATATATAGGTTGTACCTAGTAGAAAGAACACTGTTCTTGACCTACTATGCAAGGCCCGATTTGCCTAATAAGCCAAGTTTTCCAGAATTTCAATGTTTTTCACATTTTTTTTCTTATGAAATGAAAAAGCTATTCATTTCATTATGTATGAGCAAGTTTTTGTTAAATTTGATTAATAACTAACGTAGATATATATGACCGAACCTAACCTAACCTAATCTATCTTAACCTAACCTAAACTAACATAACTAAATCAATAATTTATGTTCCTAATATAATATAATAATAATATATAAAATAATCCAATAGGAAACAATTTATTGAAAATAAAGAAAATCACTCGGCCTATTAGGCAAATCGGGCCTTGCATAGTAGGCTGAGAAGTGCATTCTGGGTACTAGGTACGACATATATATATATATATATATATATATATATATATATATATATATATATATATATATGTATATAAATATATATATGTATATAAATATATATATGCATATATATATATATATATCTATCTATATATATATATATATATATATATATATATATATATATATATATATATATATATATATATATATATATATGTCGTACCTAGTAGCCAGAACGCACTTCTCGGCCTACTATTCAAGGCCCGAATTGCCTAATAAGCCAAGTTTTCCTGAATTAATATATTTTCTCTAATTTTTTTCTTATGAAATGATAAAGCTACCCATTTCATTATGTATGAGGTCAATTTTTTTTTATTGGAGTTAAAATTAACGTAGATATATGACCGAACCTAACCAACCCTACCTAACCTAACCTAACCTATCTTTATAGGTTAGGTTGGGTTAGGTAGCCGAAAAAGTTAGGTTAGGTTAGGTTAGGTAGGTTAGACAGTCGAAAAACAATTAATTCATGAAAACTTAGCTTATTAGGCAAATCGGGCCTTGCATAGTAGGCTGAGAAGTGAGTTCTGGCTACTAGGTACGACATATATATATATATATATATATATATATATATATATATATATATATATATATATATATATATATATATATATATATATATATATATATATATATATATAACTGAAAACTCACACCCCAGAAGTGACTAGAACCCATACTCCCAGGAGCCACGCAACTTGTATGTACAAGACGCCTTAATCCACTTGACCATCACGATTGGACAAAATGAGGTGATAGCCGAGGCTATTTGAACCACCCCACCGCCGGCACTCGGATAGTAATCTTGGGCATAGCATTTTACCAAATCACCTTATTCTTTGGGGCACACGTGAGGAACACAAATGCGAACAAGCCTGAATGGTCCCCAGGACAATATGCAACTGAAAACTCACACCCCAGAAGTGACTCGAACCCATACTCCCAGGAGCCACGCAACTGGTATGTACAAGACGCCTTAATCCACTTGACCATCACGACCGGACAAAATGAGGTGATAGCCGAGGCTATTTGAACCACCCCACCGACGGCACTCGGATAGTAATCTTGGGCATAGCATTTTACCAAATCACCTCATTCTTTGGGGCACACGTGAGGAACACAAATGCGAACAAGCCTGAATGGTCCCCAGGACAATATGCAACTGAAAACTCACACCCCAGAAGTGACTCGAACCCATACTCCCAGGAGCCACGCAACTGGTATGTACAAGACGCCTTAATCCACTTGACCATCACGACCGGACAAAATGAGGTGATAGCCGAGGCTATTTGAACCACCCCACCACCGGCACTCGGATAGTAATCTTGGGCATAGCATTTTACCAAATCACCTCATTCTTTGGGGCACACGTGAGGAACACAAATGCGAACAAGCCTGAATGGTCCCCAGGACAATATGCAACTGAAAACTCACACCCCAGAAGTGACTCGAACCCATACTCCCAGGAGCCACGCAACTGGTATGTACAAGACGCCTTAATCCACTTGACCATCACGACCGGACAAAATGAGGTGATAGCCGAGGCTATTTGAACCACCCCACCGCCGGCACTCGGAGAGTAATCTTGGGCATAGCATTTTACCAAATCACCTCATTCTTTGGGGCACACGTGAGGAACACAAATGCGAACAAGCCTGAATGGTCCCCAGGACAATATGCAACTGAAAACTCACACCCCAGAAGTGACTCGAACCCATACTCCCAGGAGCCACGCAACTGGTATGTACAAGACGCCTTAATCCACTTGACCATCACGACCGGACAAAATGAGGTGATAGCCGAGGCTATTTGAACCACCCCACCGCCGGCACTCGGAGAGTAATCTTGGGCATAGCATTTTACCAAATCACCTCATTCTTTGGGGCACACGTGAGGAACACAAATGCGAACAAGCCTGAATGGTCCCCAGGACAATATGCAACTGAAAACTCACACCCCAGAAGTGACTCGAACCCATACTCCCAGAAGCCACGCAACTGGTATGTACAAGACGCCCTAATTCACTTGACCATCACGACCGGACAAAATGAGGTGATAGCCGAGGCTATTTGAACCACCCCACCGCCGGCACTCGGATAGTAATCTTGGGCATAGCATTTTACCAAATCACCTCATTCTTTGGGGCACACATGAGGAACACAAATGCGAACAAGCCTGAATGGTCCCCAGGACAATATGCAACTGAAAACTCACACCCCAGAAGTGACTCGAACCCATACTCCCAGGAGCCACGCAACTGGTATGTACAAGACGCCTTAATCCACTTGACCATCACGACCGGACAAAATGAGGTGATAGCCGAGGCTATTTGAACAACCCCACCGCAGGCACTCGGATAGTAATCTTGGGCATAGCATTTTACCAAATCACCTCATTCTTAGGGGCATACGTGAGGAACACAAATGCCAACAAGCCTGAATGGTCCCCAGGACAATATGCAACTGAAAACCCCAGAAGTGACTCGAACCCATACTTCCAGGAGCCACGCAACTGGTATGTACAAGACGCCTTAATCCACTTGACCATCACGACCGGACAAAATGAGGTGATAGCCGAGGCTATTTGAACCACCCCACCGCCGGCACTCGGATAGTAATCCTGGGCATAGCATTTTACCAAATCACCTTATTCTTTGGGGCACACGTGAGGAACACAAATGCGAACAAGCCTGAATGGTCCCCAGGACAATATGCAACTGAAAACTCACACCCCAGAAGTGACTCGAACCCATACTCCCAGGAGCCACGCAACTGGTATGTACAAGACGCCTTAATCCACTTGACCATCACGACCGGACAAAATGAGGTGATAGCCGAGGCTATTTGAACCACCCCACCGCCGGCACTCGGATAGTAATCTTGGGCATAGCATTTTACCAAATCACCTTATTCTTTGGGGCACACGTGAGGAACACAAATGCGAACAAGCCTGAATGGTCCCCAGGACAATATGCAACTGAAAACTCACACCCCAGAAGTGACTCGAACCCATACTCCCAGGAGCCACGCAACTGGTATGTACAAGACGCCTTAATCCACTTGACCATCACGACCGGACAAAATGAGGTGATAGCCGAGGCTATTTGAACCACCCCACCACCGGCACTCGGATAGTAATCTTGGGCATAGCATTTTACCAAATCACCTCATTCTTTGGGGCACACGTGAGGAACACAAATGCGAACAAGCCTGAATCGTCTCGAGTTCCCAGGACAATATGCAGCTGAAAACTCCCAGGACAATATGCAACTGAAAACTCACACCCCAGAAGTGACTCGAACCCATACTCCCAGGAGCCACGCAACTGGTATGTACAAGACGCCTTAATCCACTTGACCATCACGACCGGACAAAATGAGGTGATAGCCGAGGCTATTTGAACCACCCCACCGCCGGCACTCGGATAGTAATCTTGTGCATAGCATTTTACCAAATCACCTCATTCTTTGGGGCACACGTGAGGAACACAAATGCGAACAAGCCTGAATGGTCCCCAGGACAATATGCAACTGAAAACTCACACCCCAGAAGTGACTCGAACCCATACTCCCAGGAGCCACGCAACTGGTATGTACAAGACGCCTTAATCCACTTGACCATCACGACCGGACAAAATGAGGTGATAGCCGAGGCTATTTGAACCACCCCACCGCCGGCACTCGGAGAGTAATCTTGGGCACAGCATTTTACCAAATCACCTCATTCTTTGGGGCACACGTGAGGAACACAAATGCGAACAAGCCTGAATGGTCCCCAGGACAATATGCAACTGAAAACTCACACCCCAGAAGTGACTCGAACCCATACTCCCAGGAGCCACGCAACTGGTATGTACAAGACGCCTTAATCCACTTGACCATCACGACCGGACAAAATGAGGTGATAGCCGAGGCTATTTGAACCACCCCACCGCCGGCACTCGGATAGTAATCTTGGGCATAGCATTTTACCAAATCACCTCATTCTTTGGGGCACACGTGAGGAACACAAATGCGAACAAGCCTGAATGGTCCCCAGGACAATATGCAACTGAAAACTCACACCCCAGAAGTGACTCGAACCCATACTCCCAGGAGCCACGCAACTGGTATGTACAAGACGCCTTAATCCACTTGACCATCACGACCGGACAAAATGAGGTGATAGCCGAGGCTATTTGAACCACCCCACCGCCGGCACTCGGATAGTAATCTTGGGCATAGCATTTTACCAAATCACCTCATTCTTTGGGGCACACGTGAGGAACACAAATGCGAACAAGCCTGAATGGTCCCCAGGACAATATGCAACTGAAAACTCACACCCCAGAAGTGACTCGAACCCATACTCCCAGGAGCCACGCAACTGGTATGTACAAGATGCCTTAATCCACTTGACCATCACGACCGGACAAAATGAGGTGATAGCCGAGGCTATTTGAACAACCCCACCGCAGGCACTCGGATAGTAATCTTGGGCATAGCATTTTACCAAATCACCTCATTCTTTGGGGCACACGTGAGGAACACAAATGCCAACAAGCCTGAATGGTCCCCAGGACAATATGCAACTGAAAACCCCAGAAGTGACTCGAACCCATACTTCCAGGAGCCATGCAACTGGTATGTACAAGACGCCTTAATCCACTTGACCATCACGACCGGACAAAATGAGGTGATAGCCGAGGCTATTTGAACCACCCCACCGCCGGCACTCGGATAGTAATCCTGGGCATAGCATTTTACCAAATCACCTTATTCTTTGGGGCACACGTGAGGAACACAAATGCGAACAAGCCTGAATGGTCCCCAGGACAATATGCAACTGAAAACTCACATCCCAGAAGTGACTCGAACCCATACTCCCAGGAGCCACGCAACTGGTATGTACAAGACGCCTTAATCCACTTGACCATCACGACCGGACAAAATGAGGTGATAGCCGAGGCTATTTGAACCACCCCACCGCCGGCACTCGGATAGTAATCTTGGGCATAGCATTTTACCAAATCACCTTATTCTTTGGGGCACACGTGAGGAACACAAATGCGAACAAGCCTGAATGGTCCCCAGGACAATATGCAACTGAAAACTCACACCCCAGAAGTGACTCGAACCCATACTCCCAGGAGCCACGCAACTGGTATGTACAAGACGCCTTAATCCACTTGACCATCACGACCGGACAAAATGAGGTGATAGCCGAGGCTATTTGAACCACCCCACCGACGGCACTCGGATAGTAATCTTGGGCATAGCATTTTACCAAATCACCACATTCTTTGGGGCACACGTGAGGAACACAAATGCGAACAAGCCTGAATGGTCCCCAGGACAATATGCAACTGAAAACTCACACCCCAGAAGTGACTCGAACCCATACTCCCAGGAGCCACGCAACTGGTATGTACAAGACGCCTTAATCCACTTGACCATCACGACCGGACAAAATGAGGTGATAGCCGAGGCTATTTGAACCACCCCACCGCCGGCACTCGGAGAGTAATCTTGGGCATAGCATTTTACCAAATCACCTCATTCTTTGGGGCACACGTGAGGAACACAAATGCGAACAAGCCTGAATGGTCCCCAGGACAATATGCAACTGAAAACTCACACCCCAGAAGTGACTCGAACCCATACTCCCAGGAGCCACGCAACTGGTATGTACAAGACGCCTTAATCCACTTGACCATCACGACCGGACAAAATGAGGTGATAGCCGAGGCTATTTGAACCACCCCACCGCCGGCACTCGGATAGTAATCTTGGGCATAGCATTTTACCAAATCACCTCATTCTTTTTGGCACACGTGAGGAACACAAATGCGAACAAGCCTGAATGGTCCCCAGGACAATATGCAACTGAAAACTCACACCCCAGAAGTGACTCGAACCCATACTCCCAGGAGCCACGCAACTGGTATGTACAAGACGCCTTAATCCACTTGACCATCACGACCGGACAAAATGAGGTGATAGCCGAGGCTATTTGAACCACCCCACCGCCGGCACTCGGAGAGTAATCTTGGGCATAGCATTTTACCAAATCACCTCATTCTTTGGGGCACACGTGAGGAACACAAATGCGAACAAGCCTGAATGGTCCCCAGGACAATATGCAACTGAAAACTCACACCCCAGAAGTGACTCGAACCCATACTCCCAGGAGCCACGCAACTGGTATGTACAAGACGCCTTAATCCACTTGACCATCACGACCGGACAAAATGAGGTGATAGCCGAGGCTATTTGAACCACCCAACCGCCGGCACTCGGATAGTAATCTTGGGCATAGCATTTTACCAAATCACCTCATTCTTTGGGGCACACGTGAGGAACACAAATGCGAACAAGCCTGAATGGTCCCCAGGACAATATGCAACTGAAAACTCACACCCCAGAAGTGACTCGAACCCATACTCCCAGGAGCCACGCAACTGGTATGTACAAGACGCCTTAATCCACTTGACCATCACGACCGGACAAAATGAGGTGATAGCCGAGGCTATTTGAACCACCCCACCGCCGGCACTCGGAGAGTAATCTTGGGCATAGCATTTTACCAAATCACCTCATTCTTTGGGGCACACGTGAGGAACACAAATGCGAACAAGCCTGAATGGTCCCCAGGACAATATGCAACTGAAAACTCACACCCCAGAAGTGACTCGAACCCATACTCCCAGGAGCCACGCAACTGGTATGTACAAGACGCCTTAATCCACTTGACCATCACGACCGGACAAAATGAGGTGATAGCCGAGGCTATTTGAACCACCCCACCGCCGGCACTCGGAGAGTAATCTTGGGCATAGCATTTTACCAAATCACCTCATTCTTTGGGGCACACGTGAGGAACACAAATGCGAACAAGCCTGAATGGTCCCCAGGACAATATGCAACTGAAAACTCACACCCCAGAAGTGACTCGAACCCATACTCCCAGGAGCCACGCAACTGGTATGTACAAGACGCCTTAATCCACTTGACCATCACGACCGGACAAAATGAGGTGATAGCCGAGGCTATTTGAACCACCCCACCGCCGGCACTCGGATAGTAATCTTGGGCATAGCATTTTACCAAATCACCTCATTCTTTGGGGCACACGTGAGGAACACAAATGCGAACAAGCCTGAATGGTCCCCAGGACAATATGCAACTGAAAACTCACACCCCAGAAGTGACTCGAACCCATACTCCCAGAAGCCACGCAACTGGTATGTACAAGACGCCCTAATCCACTTGACCATCACGACCGGACAAAATGAGGTGATAGCCGAGGCTATTTGAACCACCCCACCGCCGGCACTCGGATAGTAATCTTGGGCATAGCATTTTACCAAATCACCTCATTCTTTGGGGCACACATGAGGAACACAAATGCGAACAAGCCTGAATGGTCCCCAGGACAATATGCAACTGAAAACTCACACCCCAGAAGTGACTCGAACCCATACTCCCAGGAGCCACGCAACTGGTATGTACAAGACGCCTTAATCCACTTGACCATCACGACCGGACAAAATGAGGTGATAGCCGAGGCTATTTGAACAACCCCACCGCAGGCACTCGGATAGTAATCTTGGGCATAGCATTTTACCAAATCACCTCATTCTTAGGGGCATACGTGAGGAACACAAATGCCAACAAGCCTGAATGGTCCCCAGGACAATATGCAACTGAAAACCCCAGAAGTGACTCGAACCCATACTTCCAGGAGCCACGCAACTGGTATGTACAAGACGCCTTAATCCACTTGACCATCACGACCGGACAAAATGAGGTGATAGCCGAGGCTATTTGAACCACCCCACCGCCGGCACTCGGATAGTAATCCTGGGCATAGCATTTTACCAAATCACCTTATTCTTTGGGGCACACGTGAGGAACACAAATGCGAACAAGCCTGAATGGTCCCCAGGACAATATGCAACTGAAAACTCACACCCCAGAAGTGACTCGAACCCATACTCCCAGGAGCCACGCAACTGGTATGTACAAGACGCCTTAATCCACTTGACTATCACGACCGGACAAAATGAGGTGATAGCCGAGGCTATTTGAACCACCCCACCGCCGGCACTCGGATAGTAATCTTGGGCATAGCATTTTACCAAATCACCTTATTCTTTGGGGCACACGTGAGGAACACAAATGCGAACAAGCCTGAATGGTCCCCAGGACAATATGCAACTGATAACTCACACCCCAGAAGTGACTCGAACCCATACTCCCAGGAGCCACGCAACTGGTATGTACAAGACGCCTTAATCCACTTGACTATCACGACCGGACAAAATGAGGTGATAGCCGAGGCTATTTGAACCACCCCACCACCGGCACTCGGATAGTAATCTTGGGCATAGCATTTTACCAAATCACCTCATTCTTTGGGGCACACGTGAGGAACACAAATGCGAACAAGCCTGAATCGTCCCCAGGACAATATGCAACTGAAAACTCACACCCCAGAAGTGACTCGAACCCATACTCCCAGGAGCCACGCAACTGGTATGTACAAGACGCCTTAATCCACTTGACCATCACGACCGGACAAAATGAGGTGATAGCCGAGGCTATTTGAACCACCCCACCGCCGGCACTCGGATAGTAATCTTGTGCATAGCATTTTACCAAATCACCTCATTCTTTGGGGCACACGTGAGGAACACAAATGCGAACAAGCCTGAATGGTCCCCAGGACAATATGCAACTGAAAACTCACACCCCAGAAGTGACTCGAACCCATACTCCCAGGAGCCACGCAACTGGTATGTACAAGACGCCTTAATCCACTTGACCATCACGACCGGACAAAATGAGGTGATAGCCGAGGCTATTTGAACCACCCCACCGCCGGCACTCGGAGAGTAATCTTGGGCACAGCATTTTACCAAATCACCTCATTCTTTGGGGCACACGTGAGGAACACAAATGCGAACAAGCCTGAATGGTCCCCAGGACAATATGCAACTGAAAACTCACACCCCAGAAGTGACTCGAACCCATACTCCCAGGAGCCACGCAACTGGTATGTACAAGACGCCTTAATCCACTTGACCATCACGACCGGACAAAATGAGGTGATAGCCGAGGCTATTTGAACCACCCCACCGCCGGCACTCGGATAGTAATCTTGGGCATAGCATTTTACCAAATCACCTCATTCTTTGGGGCACACGTGAGGAACACAAATGCGAACAAGCCTGAATGGTCCCCAGGACAATATGCAACTGAAAACTCACACCCCAGAAGTGACTCGAACCCATACTCCCAGGAGCCACGCAACTGGTATGTACAAGACGCCTTAATCCACTTGACCATCACGACCGGACAAAATGAGGTGATAGCCGAGGCTATTTGAACCACCCCACCGCCGGCACTCGGATAGTAATCTTGGGCATAGCATTTTACCAAATCACCTCATTCTTTGGGGCACACGTGAGGAACACAAATGCGAACAAGCCTGAATGGTCCCCAGGACAATATGCAACTGAAAACTCACACCCCAGAAGTGACTCGAACCCATACTCCCAGGAGCCACGCAACTGGTATGTACAAGATGCCTTAATCCACTTGACCATCACGACCGGACAAAATGAGGTGATAGCCGAGGCTATTTGAACAACCCCACCGCAGGCACTCGGATAGTAATCTTGGGCATAGCATTTTACCAAATCACCTCATTCTTTGGAGCACACGTGAGGAACACAAATGCCAACAAGCCTGAATGGTCCCCAGGACAATATGCAACTGAAAACCCCAGAAGTGACTCGAACCCATACTTCCAGGAGCCATGCAACTGGTATGTACAAGACGCCTTAATCCACTTGACCATCACGACCGGACAAAATGAGGTGATAGCCGAGGCTATTTGAACCACCCCACCGCCGGCACTCGGATAGTAATCCTGGGCATAGCATTTTACCAAATCACCTTATTCTTTGGGGCACACGTGAGGAACACAAATGCGAACAAGCCTGAATGGTCCCCAGGACAATATGCAACTGAAAACTCACATCCCAGAAGTGACTCGAACCCATACTCCCAGGAGCCACGCAACTGGTATGTACAAGACGCCTTAATCCACTTGACCATCACGACCGGACAAAATGAGGTGATAGCCGAGGCTATTTGAACCACCCCACCGCCGGCACTCGGATAGTAATCTTGGGCATAGCATTTTACCAAATCACCTTATTCTTTGGGGCACACGTGAGGAACACAAATGCGAACAAGCCTGAATGGTCCCCAGGACAATATGCAACTGAAAACTCACACCCCAGAAGTGACTCGAACCCATACTCCCAGGAGCCACGCAACTGGTATGTACAAGACGCCTTAATCCACTTGACCATCACGACCGGACAAAATGAGGTGATAGCCGAGGCTATTTGAACCACCCCACCGACGGCACTCGGATAGTAATCTTGGGCATAGCATTTTACCAAATCACCACATTCTTTGGGGCACACGTGAGGAACACAAATGCGAACAAGCCTGAATGGTCCCCAGGACAATATGCAACTGAAAACTCACACCCCAGAAGTGACTCGAACCCATACTCCCAGGAGCCACGCAACTGGTATGTACAAGACGCCTTAATCCACTTGACCATCACGACCGGACAAAATGAGGTGATAGCCGAGGCTATTTGAACCACCCCACCGCCGGCACTCGGAGAGTAATCTTGGGCATAGCATTTTACCAAATCACCTCATTCTTTGGGGCACACGTGAGGAACACAAATGCGAACAAGCCTGAATGGTCCCCAGGACAATATGCAACTGAAAACTCACACCCCAGAAGTGACTCGAACCCATACTCCCAGGAGCCACGCAACTGGTATGTACAAGACGCCTTAATCCACTTGACCATCACGACCGGACAAAATGAGGTGATAGCCGAGGCTATTTGAACCACCCCACCGCCGGCACTCGGATAGTAATCTTGGGCATAGCATTTTACCAAATCACCTCATTCTTTGGGGCACACGTGAGGAACACAAATGCGAACAAGCCTGAATGGTCCCCAGGACAATATGCAACTGAAAACTCACACCCCAGAAGTGACTCGAACCCATACTCCCAGGAGCCACGCAACTGGTATGTACAAGACGCCTTAATCCACTTGACCATCACGACCGGACAAAATGAGGTGATAGCCGAGGCTATTTGAACCACCCCACCGCCGGCACTCGGAGAGTAATCTTGGGCATAGCATTTTACCAAATCACCTCATTCTTTGGGGCACACGTGAGGAACACAAATGCGAACAAGCCTGAATGGTCCCCAGGACAATATGCAACTGAAAACTCACACCCCAGAAGTGACTCGAACCCATACTCCCAGGAGCCACGCAACTGGTATGTACAAGACGCCTTAATCCACTTGACCATCACGACCGGACAAAATGAGGTGATAGCCGAGGCTATTTGAACCACCCAACCGCCGGCACTCGGATAGTAATCTTGGGCATAGCATTTTACCAAATCACCTCATTCTTTGGGGCACACGTGAGGAACACAAATGCGAACAAGCCTGAATGGTCCCCAGGACAATATGCAACTGAAAACTCACACCCCAGAAGTGACTCGAACCCATACTCCCAGGAGCCACGCAACTGGTATGTACAAGACGCCTTAATCCACTTGACCATCACGACCGGACAAAATGAGGTGATAGCCGAGGCTATTTGAACCACCCCACCGCCGGCACTCGGAGAGTAATCTTGGGCATAGCATTTTACCAAATCACCTCATTCTTTGGGGCACACGTGAGGAACACAAATGCGAACAAGCCTGAATGGTCCCCAGGACAATATGCAACTGAAAACTCACACCCCAGAAGTGACTCGAACCCATACTCCCAGGAGCCACGCAACTGGTATGTACAAGACGCCTTAATCCACTTGACCATCACGACCGGACAAAATGAGGTGATAGCCGAGGCTATTTGAACCACCCCACCGCCGGCACTCGGATAGTAATCTTGGGCATAGCATTTTACCAAATCACCTTATTCTTTGGGGCACACGTGAGGAACACAAATGCGAACAAGCCTGAATGGTCCCCAGGACAATATGCAACTGAAAACTCACACCCCAGAAGTGACTCGAACCCATACTCCCAGGAGCCACGCAACTGGTATGTACAAGACGCCTTAATCCACTTGACCATCACGACCGGACAAAATGAGGTGATAGCCGAGGCTATTTGAACAACCCCACCGCAGGCACTTGGATAGTAATCTTGGGCATAGCATTTTACCAAATCACCTCATTCTTTGGGGCACACGTGAGGAACACAAATGCCAACAAGCCTGAATGGTCCCTAGGACAATATGCAACTGAAAACCCCAGAAGTGACTCGAACCCATACTTCCAGGAGCCATGCAACTGGTATGTACAAGACGCCTTAATCCACTTGACCATCACGACCGGACAAAATGAGGTGATAGCCGAGGCTATTTGAACCACCCCACCGACGGCACTCGGATAGTAATCTTGGGCATAGCGTTTTACCAAATCACCTCATTCTTTGGGGCACACGTGAGGAACACAAATGCGAACAAGCCTGAATGGTCCCCAGGACAATATGCAACTGAAAACTCACACCCCAGAAGTGACTCGAACCCATACTCCCAGGAGCCACGCAACTGGTATGTACAAGACGCCTTAATCCACTTGACCATCACGACCGGACAAAATGAGGTGATAGCCGAGGCTATTTGAACCACCCCACCCCCGGCACTCGGATAGTAATCTTGGGCATAGCATTTTACCAAATCACCTCATTCCTTGGGGCACACGTGAGGAACACAAATGCGAACAAGCCTGAATGGTCCCCAGGACAATATGCAACTGAAAACTCACACCCCAGAAGTGACTCGAACCCATACTCCCAGGAGCCACGCAACTGGTATGTACAAGACGCCTTAATCCACTTGACCATCACGACCGGACAAAATGAGGTGATAGCCGAGGCTATTTGAACCACCCCACCGACGGCACTCGGATAGTAATCTTGGGCATAGCATTTTACCAAATCACCACATTCTTTGGGGCACACGTGAGGAACACAAATGCGAACAAGCCTGAATGGTCCCCAGGACAATATGCAACTGAAAACTCACACCCCAGAAGTGACTCGAACCCATACTCCCAGGAGCCACGCAACTGGTATGTACAAGACGCCTTAATCCACTTGACCATCACGACCGGACAAAATGAGGTGATAGCCGAGGCTATTTGAACCACCCCACCGCCGGCACTCGGAGAGTAATCTTGGGCATAGCATTTTACCAAATCACCTCATTCTTTGGGGCACACGTGAGGAACACAAATGCGAACAAGCCTGAATGGTCCCCAGGACAATATGCAACTGAAAACTCACACCCCAGAAGTGACTCGAACCCATACTCCCAGGAGCCACGCAACTGGTATGTACAAGACGCCTTAATCCACTTGACCATCACGACCGGACAAAATGAGGTGATAGCCGAGGCTATTTGAACCACCCCACCGCCGGCACTCGGATAGTAATCTTGGGCATAGCATTTTACCAAATCACCTCATTCTTTGGGGCACACGTGAGGAACACAAATGCGAACAAGCCTGAATGGTCCCCAGGACAATATGCAACTGAAAACTCACACCCCAGAAGTGACTCGAACCCATACTCCCAGGAGCCACGCAACTGGTATGTACAAGACGCCTTAATCCACTTGACCATCACGACCGGACAAAATGAGGTGATAGCCGAGGCTATTTGAACCACCCCACCGCCGGCACTCGGAGAGTAATCTTGGGCATAGCATTTTACCAAATCACCTCATTCTTTGGGGCACACGTGAGGAACACAAATGCGAACAAGCCTGAATGGTCCCCAGGACAATATGCAACTGAAAACTCACACCCCAGAAGTGACTCGAACCCATACTCCCAGGAGCCACGCAACTGGTATGTACAAGACGCCTTAATCCACTTGACCATCACGACCGGACAAAATGAGGTGATAGCCGAGGCTATTTGAACCACCCAACCGCCGGCACTCGGATAGTAATCTTGGGCATAGCATTTTACCAAATCACCTCATTCTTTGGGGCACACGTGAGGAACACAAATGCGAACAAGCCTGAATGGTCCCCAGGACAATATGCAACTGAAAACTCACACCCCAGAAGTGACTCGAACCCATACTCCCAGGAGCCACGCAACTGGTATGTACAAGACGCCTTAATCCACTTGACCATCACGACCGGACAAAATGAGGTGATAGCCGAGGCTATTTGAACCACCCCACCGCCGGCACTCGGATAGTAATCTTGGGCATAGCATTTTACCAAATCACCTCATTCATTGGGGCACACATGAGGAACACAAATGCGAACAAGCCTGAATGGTCCCCAGGACAATATGCAACTGAAAACTCACACCCCAGAAGTGACTCGAACCCATACTCCCAGGAGCCACGCAACTGGTATGTACAAGACGCCTTAATCCACTTGACCATCACGACCGGACAAAATGAGGTGATAGCCGAGGCTATTTGAACCACCCCACCGCCGGCACTCGGATAGTAATCTTGGGCATAGCATTTTACCAAATCACCTCATTCTTTGGGGCACACGTGAGGAACACAAATGCCAACAAGCCTGAATGGTCCCCAGGACAATATGCAACTGAAAACCCCAGAAGTGACTCGAACCCATACTTCCAGGAGCCACGCAACTGGTATGTACAAGACGCCTTAATCCACTTGACCATCACGACCGGACAAAATGAGGTGATTGCCGAGGCTATTTGAACCACCCCACCGCCGGCACTTGGATAGTAATCCTGGGCATAGCATTTTACCAAATCACCTTATTCTTTGGGGCACACATGAGGAACACAAATGCGAACAAGCCTGAATGGTCCCCAGGACAATATGCAACTGAAAACTCACACCCCAGAAGTGACTCGAACCCATACTCCCAGGAGCCTCGCAACTGGTATGTACAAGACGCCTTAATCCACTTGACCATCAAGACCGGACAAAATGAGGTGATAGCCGAGGCTATTTGAACCACCCCACCGCCGGCACTCGGATAGTAATCTTGGGCATAGCATTTTACCAAATCACCTTATTCTTTGGGGCACACGTGAGGAACACAAATGCGAACAAGCCTGAATGGTCCCCAGGACAATATGCAACTGAAAACTCACACCCCAGAAGTGACTCGAACCCATACTCCCAGGAGCCACGCAACTGGTATGTACAAGACGCCTTAATCCACTTGACCATCACGACCGGACAAAATGAGGTGATAGCCGAGGCTATTTGAACCACCCCACTGACGGCACTCGGATAGTAATCTTGGGCATAGCATTTTACCAAATCACCTCATTCTTTGGGGCACACGTGAGGAACACAAATGCGAACAAGCCTGAATGGTCCCCAGGACAATATGCAACTGAAAACTCACACCCCAGAAGTGACTCGAACCCATACTCCCAGGAGCCACGCAACTGGTATGTACAAGACGCCTTAATCCACTTGACCATCACGACCGGACAAAATGAGGTGATAGCCGAGGCTATTTGAACCACCCCACCCCCGGCACTCGGATAGTAATCTTGGGCATAGCATTTTACCAAATCACCTCATTCCTTGGGGCACACGTGAGGAACACAAATGCGAACAAGCCTGAAAGGTCCCCAGGACAATATGCAACTGAAAACTCACACCCCAGAAGTGACTCGAACCCATACTCCCAGGAGCCACGCAACTGGTATGTACAAGACGCCTTAATCCACTTGACCATCACGACCGGACAAAATGAGGTGATAGCCGAGGCTATTTGAACCACCCCACCGCCGGCACTCGGATAGTAATCTTGGGCATAGCATTTTACCAAATCACCTCATTCTTTGGGGCACACGTGAGGAACACAAATGCGAACAAGCCTGAATGGTCCCCAGGACAATATGCAACTGAAAACTCACACCCCAGAAGTGACTCGAACCCATACTCCCAGGAGCCACGCAACTGGTATGTACAAGACGCCTTAATCCACTTGACCATCATGACCGGACAAAATGAGGTGATAGCCGAGGCTATTTGAACCACCCCACCGCCGGCACATGGATAGTAATCTTGGGCACAGCATTTTACCAAATCACCTCATTCTTTGGGG
Organism: Procambarus clarkii; assembly: GCF_040958095.1. NCBI lineage: Eukaryota > Metazoa > Arthropoda > Malacostraca > Decapoda > Cambaridae > Procambarus > Procambarus clarkii. Next base: position 38,355,739 of record NC_091180.1, on the reverse strand, counting down.
CACACGTGAGGAACAGAGATGCGAACAAGCCTGAATGGTCCCCAGGACAATATGCAACTGAAAACTCACACCCCAGAAGTGACTCGAACCCATACTCCCAGGAGCCACGCAACTGGTATGTACAAGACGCCTTAATCCACTTGACCATCATGACCGGACAAAATGAGTGGTACCTTATGCGAGTGGGCTTGAAAAATTGTCTCTGATTTTTAAGAAACTTAATATAAATTTGGTGTTCACTAATAGTACGATCAAATCCAATTTAATAAAAAACTCCCCTGATACAGCAGGTTGTGTGTATTCGATTCCCTGCAATGATTGTGATTCTGTGTACCTTGGACAAACAGGAAAGTCCTTACAATTGCGGTTGTCACAACATGCTTATAGTATTAGAACTGCCCAAACGTCTAATGCATTGTATCTACATACGAGTTTATGCGATCACAATATTAACTAGAATGGGGCAAAAAGCATTACCAATTGTGGGGATTTCGTGGAACGGAATTTGATTGAGTCTGCTCTAATCAGTCCGTGTCCAAATCTTCTTAATGTTAGTACTGGTATGTACAAACTTGATCCATTTTTAAGTTATAATATTGCACAACAGTTTAAGAAACAACTCTAATAGAGAGGCTTACAATGTCTCATTATAATTGTATATTCATATATTGTGTGTTCATGAGGCTTTTCTTTAATCTTTCATCCTTATTCTCTGACCGCTTAATCCTCTTTGACCATTCTAAGCTAAGCTATACCTGTTTTTGGTTAATTCTTTCCCTTGGGATGGGTTGGTCAGGAGTCGGCCTATATATCCTCCCCCTTCTCCCTTCTCCTTAGTCAGTCTGGTGTTGACAAAGGCTTTAACAAAGCCGAAACGTTCACCTCATTTCATATTTCTCTGTGGATTTTCCGCATAAAATGATCAGTGTTTTGTGATCGTCAATTGCATATATATATATATATATATATATATATATATATATATATATATATATATATATATATATATATATATATATATATATATATATATATATATATATATATATATATATATATATATATATGTGTCGTACCTAGTAGCCAGAACACACTTCTCAGCCTACTATGCAAGGCTCGATTTGCCTAATAAGCCAAGTTTTCATGAATTAATTGTTTTTCGACTACCTAACCTAACCTAACTTTTTCGGCTCCCTAACCTAACCTAACCTTTAAAGATAGGTTAGGTTAGGTTAGGTAGGGTTGGTTAGGTTCGGTCATATATCTACGTTAATTTTAACTCCAATAAAAAAAATTTGACCTCATACATAATGAAATGGGTAGCTTTATCATTTCATAAGAAAAAAATTAGAGAAAATATATTAATTCAGGAAAACTTGGCTTATTAGGCAAATCGGGCCTTGCATAGTAGGCTGAAAAGTGCGCTCTGGCTACTAGGTACGACATATATATATATATATATATATATATATATATATATATATATATATATATATATATATATATATATATATATATATATAGAATATATATATATTCTGCAAATATATATATATTCAGCAAAATATATGCAGCCAGCCACCTGTTCGGACTCAAACCACCAAACTACATGTTGATCGCTACCGGCTCCGCTGATTGGTCGCCGGTCTGGCTGCACCTGCACTCGCCCCCCCATACTACTTGATGTCTGGGGTTGCCACGACCTCAGACCTCAAAATATTCAGTGCTCTCGTTGTCACCACTCCTCCCGGCTAGACGCTAGCGTGTACTGAGAGAAGTGGTGGCTTAAAGCCAATATTCCAGCACCTCCCATTTACTTTTGTGTTGCTCTTCTTGTTATTTTGCCTTAACGTAACTTTTCATTGTGTCATTTAATTATTCTTATTATTTTGATTGATTGATTTTATTATAAGTATTTGTTTGTCCATTTTTTCATGTTTTGATTTATTTAACGTAATTAAAATTTCATTGTTAAAGTTTACTTGTGTTTTGTGTGTCTTCTCCTTACCTTACCACAGACGAAGTTCCAGTTTTTCTATTTTTTTTATAACTATGTGACGAGGCCATACCCCTAGCCTTAAACAGCCGAACACCAACGCGTTACCGTCACAATATATATATATATATATAAAAATATATAAATTCAGGGAAACTTGGCTTATTAGGCAAATCGGGCCCTGCATAGTAGGCCGAGAAGTGCGTTCTGGCTACTAGGTACGACATATATATATATATATATATATATATATATATATATATATATATATATATATATATATATATATATAAACAACCTTAGAACACTTTCCCACCAAGAGATTCAAACCCTAGCCAGCACAGTAATCTTACAGTAACTGGCATAACTGGTACGCCTTTAACCCACTGCACCACAACTCAGACCCTTAAAGGAGATGGTAATTTCGGGGTATTTTATATATAAATATACACAAATAAAAATAAATATATGTTTATATATATATATAATATAAAATATATATATATATAATATATATATATATATATATATATATATATATATATATATATATGTCGTACCTAGTAGCCAGAACGCACTTCTCGGCCTACTATGCAGGGCCCGATTTGCCTAATAAGCCAAGTTTCCCTGAATTTATATATTTTTCAATATTTATTTTTTATGAAATGATAAAGCTATCCATTTCATTATGTATGAGTTATTTTTTTTAAATTTGAGTTAAAATTAACGTAGATAAATGACCGAACCTAACCAACCCTACCTAACCTAACCTAACCTATCTTTATTGGTTAGGTTAGGTTAGGTAGCCGAAAAAGTTAGGTTAGGTTAGGTTAGGTAGGTTAGGTAGTCGAAAAACAATTAATTCATGAAAACTTGGCTTATTAGGCAAATCGGGCCTTGCATAGTAGGCTGAGAAGTGCGTCCTGGCTACTAGGTACGACATATATATATATATATATATATATATATATATATATATATATATATATATATATATATATATATATATATATATATATGTCGTACCTAGTAGCCAGAACTCACTTCTTAGCCTACTATGCAAGGCCCGATTTGCCTAATAAGCCAAGTTTTCCTGAATTAATATATTTTCTCTAATTATTTTCTTATGAAATGATAAAGCTACCCATTTCATTATGTATGAGGTCAATTGTTTTTTATTCGAGTTAAAATTAACGTAGATATATGACCGAACCTAACCAACCCTACCTAACCTAACCTAACCTATCTTTATAGGTTAGGTTAGGTTAGGGAGCCGAAAAAGGTAGGTTAGGTTAGGTTAGGTAGGTTAGGTAGTCGAAAAACAATTAATTTATGAAAACTTGGCTTATTAGGCAAATCGGGCCTTGCATAGTAGGCTGAAAAGTGAGTTCTGGCTACTAGGTACGACATATATATATATATATATATATATATATATATATATATATATATATATATATATATATATATATATATATATATATATATATATATATTAGGTAGTCGAAAAAACACACACACATATATATATATATATATATATATATATATATATATATATATATATATATATATATATATATATTAGGTAGTCGAAAAAACACATATATATATATATATATATATATATATATATATATATATATATATATATATATATATATATATATATATATATATATATATATAAATATATATATATATATGTCGTACCTAGTAGCCAGAACTCACTTCTCAGCCTACTATGCAAGGCCCGATTTGCCTAATAAGCCAAGTTTTCCTAAATTAATATATTTTCACCAATTTTTTTCTTATGAAATGATAAAGCTACCCATTTCATTATGTGTCAGGTCAATTGTTTTTTATTGGAGTTAAAATTAACGTACATATATGACCGAACCTAACCAACCGTACCTAACCTAACCTAAACTATCTCTATAGGTTAGGTTAGGTTAGGTAGCTGAAAAAGTTAGGTTAGGTACGTTAGGTAGTCGAAAAAACATTAATTCATGAAAACTTGGCTTATTAGGCAAATCGGGCCATGCATAGTAGGGTGAGAAGTGCGTTCTCACCCTATATATATATATATATATATATATATATATATATATATATATATATATATATATATATATATATATATATATATATATATATATATATATATATATATATATAGGGTGAGAACCTAACCAACCCTACCTAACCTAACCTAACCTAACCTATCTTCATAGGTTAGGTTAGGTTAGGTAGCTGAAAAAGTTAGGTTAGGTTAGGTTTGGTAGGTTAGGTAGTCGAGAAAACAATAATTCAAGAAAACTTGGCTTATTAGGCAAATCGGGCCTTGCATAGTAGGCTGAGAAGTGCGTTCTGGCTACTAGTACGACATATATATATATATATATATATATATATATATATATATATATATATATATATATATATATATATATATATATATATTGGTAGCAGTCTTTCCTGTAGACATATATTATTAAATATGACCGAAAAAGTAAGATTAAAAATTCTAACACGAATTTTCTCGATCTTTCGTACGTTTCTTTTCACTGTTGGTGGTAATTCAAAAATCAATTCTCCAAAATTCATTTTTATTTCTAGTCTGATGCGACACTTGAGCGCATTTCGTAAAACTTATTACATTTTCAAAGACTTTAGCTTACACATACACAACTGAATAGAACTTACACATTTTCGATTTGTATATCTACATTTGACTGAGGTGGATGGGGTGAGGTGGTATTAATAGGGTATTAAATTCCTAAATACAAGACAGAACATGAAACAATGGGTATTGAATGGAAGTGATTTGTAGAAAGCCTATTGGTCCATATTTCTTGATGCTTCTATATTGGAGCGGAGTCTTGAGGTGGGTAGAATATAGTTGTGCATTAATTGGCTGTTGATTGCTGGTGTTGACTTCTTGATGTATAGAGCCTCGCAGACGTCAAGCCGCCTGCTATCGCTGTATCTATCGATGATTTCTGTGTTGTTTACTAGGATTTCTCTGGCGATGGTTTGGTTGTGGGAAGAGATTATATGTTCCTTAATGGAGCCCTGTTGCTTATGCATCGTTAAACGCCTAGAAAGAGATGTGGTTGTCTTGCCTATATACTGTTTTTTTTTTGGAGCTTACAGTCCCCAAGAGGGCATTTGAAGGCATAGACGACGTTGGTCTCCTTTAAAGCGTTCTGCTTTGTGTCTGGAGAGTTTCTCATGAGTAGGCTGGCCGTTTTTCTGGTTTTATAGTAAATCGTCAGTTGTATCCTCTGATTTTTGTCTGTAGGGATAACGTTTCTATTAACAATATCTTTCAGGACCCTTTCCTCCGTTTTATGAGCTGTGGAAAAGACGTTCCTGTAAAATAGTCCAATATTGGGTATAGGTGTTGTGTTGGTTGTCTCTTCAGAGGTTGCATGGCGTTTCACTTTCCTTCTTATGATGTCTTCGGCGAAACCATTGGAGAAGCCGTTGTTGACTAGGACCTGCCTTACCCTACAGAGTTCTTCGCCGACTTGCTTCCATTCTGAGCTGCGGCTGAGAGCACGGTCGACATAAGCGTTAACAACACTCCTCTTGTACCTGTCTGGGCAGTCGCTGTTGGCATTTAGGCACATTCCTATGTTCGTTTCCTTAGTGTAGACTGCAGAGTGGAAACCTCCGCTCTTTTTCATGACTGTTACATCTAGAAAGGGCAGCTTCCCATCCTTTTCCATCTCGTAAGTGAAACGCTGCACGGAACTCTGCTCAAATGCCTCCTTCAGCTCCTGCAGATGTCTGACATCAGGTACCTGTGTAAAAATGTCGTCAACATACCTGCAGTATATGGCCGGTTTCAAGTTCATTTCGACTAAGACTTTTTGCTCGATGGTACCCATGTAGAAGCTTGCAAACAGGACACCTAGGGGAGAACCCATGGCGACCCCATCTACTTGCTTATACATGTGCCCATCCGGGCTCAAGAAGGGTGCCTCTTTAGTACAAGCTTGGAGTAGTTTCCTCAGAATGTTTTCTGGTATGTCAAGAGGAGTGACATACCAGAATATATCTACGTTAATTTTAACTCCAATAAAAAAAATTGACCTCATACATAATGAAATGGGTAGCTTTATCATTTCATAAGAAAAAAAAAGAGAAAATATATCAATTCATGAAAACTTGGCTTATTAGGCAAATCGGGCCTTGCATAGTAGGCTGAAAAGTGCGTTCTGGCTACTAGGTACGACATATATATATATATATATATATATATATATATATATATATATATATATATATATATATATATATATATATATATATATATATATACATATATATATATATATATATATATATATATATATATATATATATGTATATGTATATATATATATATATATATATATATATATATATATATATATATATATATATATATGTATATGTATATATATATATATATATATATATATATATATATATATATATATATATATATGTCGTACCTAGTAGCCAGAACGCACTTCTCAGCCTACTATGCAAGGCCCGAATTACCTAATAAGCCAAGTTTTCAAGAATTAATTGTTTTTCGACTACCTAACCTACCTAACCTAACCTAACCTAACTTTTTTGGCTACCTAACCTAACCTAACCTATAAAGATAGGTTAGGTAGGGTTGGTTAGGTTCGGTCATATATCTACGTTAATTTTAACTCCAATAAAAAAAAATTTACCTCATTCATAATGAAATGGGTAGCTTTATCATTTCATAAGAAAAAAATTAGAGAAAATATATTAATTCAGGAAAACTTGGCTTATTAGGCAAATCGGGCCTTGCATAGTAAGCTGAGAAGTGCGTTCTGGCTACTAGGTACAACATTATATATATATATATATATATATATATATATATATATATATATATATATATATATATATATATATATATATATATATATATATATATATATATATATATATATATATATATATATATATATATATATATATATATATATATATATATATATTTATATATATATATATATATATATTGTGACGGTAAAGTGTTGAAGTGTTGATGTTCGGCTGTTTCAATAGCTGGGGGCAAGGCCTCGTCACATTTACGGAAAAAAAAGGAAGATCGTTCGCCCGTTTGTCTGTGGTAAGGTAATGGGAAGACACAAAACACAAAGTATAAACAATGAAATTTTAATTACTCTAGAAAACAAGATATTAATAAAGGCAATCTCTTGGCTTACGTAAAATTCAAAGCAAGTCAACAAACAAAACAACATGAATAATTAATGGCAGTAAAAATTTACTCTAAGACAAAAAAGTGCAAGTAATAGTAATAGTAATATAAATCAGGTGCTGAGAATACTGGCTTCAAGCTGCTACCTCCCTTAGTACACTACAGCTAGAGCTTTGTCTACTATAGAGAGATGTCAACTCCAAGGAGCACAGAGATATTCTAAGGAGTACAGCATGTGCTGGCCCAGACGTCGACTCAGGTAGTGGCGTGAGTGCAGGTGCGGCGACACACCAGCCAATCAGGAACAGGCAGGCGGAGAATGAGTAGTTTGCTGGTTTGACGGCGGGCGGGAGCCGGTGTGTCTGGTGGTGCAAGGAACGGTTTGCTTAATGGGCAAAACATTTGGCGATACTGGTGGACGTATCTTCAATATAGTATCTTGTACTTGAATGACGTAAATTTTGTAGGGAAGAGCAGGCTCAATCTCTCTTGAAAGAGATTATCGTCACAACTCTCCCCCGAAGCCTGCGGTTCTGGAAGAAGTTACGTCTTCCTGTGGTAGAGTGATAGTTGGAGTTGCTTCTACTTCATAGACTCTGGAGAGGGCGTCGGCTATGATGTTGTCAGATCCCTTGATATAGCAGATCTCCAGGTTGAAATCTTGCAGATATAAAGCCCATCGTAGAAGACGTTGGTTATTGAATTGGGCTTGATGTAAGAAGCGGAGATGATTGTGGTCTGAGTAGATGGTGGTAGACCTGGCACCTTGTAGGTATGGAGCAAAGTGCTGGAGATTCAGGACGATGGAGAGTAGCTCCTTCTCGATAGTGCTGTAGTTCCTCTGGTGGGGTTTCAACTTGTAGCTGTAGTAGCTGACAGGTAGAACCCTCCTCGCTTCGTTGCTGCATCAGGACACCCCCGATGCCGGTACCACTGGCGTCAACATGAAGGATGAAAGGCTTCGTGATATCTGGCGAGGCGAGAATAGGATTAGAACAGAGGAGGAATTTGAGTTGTTCGAAAGCAACGGTTTGCTGAATGGTCCAATTATACCGTTGCTTGGGACTGGTTAAAGTGATAAATGGGGTTGCTACCGTACTAAAATTCTTCACAAACCTACGGTAGTAGGAGGCAAGACTAAGGAAGCGCAGGAGCTGCTTCCTGGTGGTAGGCTGTGGATAATGCTTGATGGCTTGAGTGTGTATGTTTAACGGAGCTAGGCTGCCACTCCCAATTACATGACCCAGATAACGCACTTTACCTTTGGCAAAGGTGGACTTGCCCAGGTTGATGGTGAGGCCGGCTGTCAGGAGCTTGGCGAACATTCGTTGCAGATGTTCGCTCCAGGTGTTGGATGCTACAACGATATCATCCAAATAGGCGTAGGTGTTATCCAAGCCCAGGATGACGCGGTTGACAGCTCTCTGAAAGGTGGCCGGGGCAGTACATAGTCCAAAAGGAAGGCGTTCATACCTGAAAAGTCCAAAGGGAGTGATAGAGGCAGATATTTCTTTGGCTCGCTCTGTTAAACACACTTGGTAATACCCCTTGAGCAAGTCCACTTGGAAAAAGTACTGGGCATTACCAATGGCGTCAAGGATGTCATCTATCCGTGGCAAGGGGTATGCATCCTTGAGAGTCACATTATTTAATTTCCGGTAGTCCGTGCAAAGTCTAACCTTACCTTGGGGTTTTGGCACCAAGATACAGGGTGAGGCCCAGGGGGACTCACAAGGTGTAGCCAGTCCATGATCCAGGAGGTACTGTACCTCAGCACGCATGACTTCCTTCTTGCTAAGGCTGATTCGGTAGAAGGGTTGACGAATCGGCCGGGTGTCAGGGAGCAGTTGGATGTCGTGCTGGGTAACATTACACTCTTGTGGATCATCTCAAAACAACGCTTGATGTTCTTTGAAGATTTTGATGAGTGGTGCACTATGATTGTCCTGAAAATAATTATGAAGATCAGTTAGGATTTCCGAATTGGAAAGTGCTGACTCAGAGTCAGTGCTCTCGGGAGGAGAAGCAGGGAAGGTCTCACTGTGGATGTATGGCTCTTTAAAGGAAGAATATGTTATTAATACAGTGATAGGAGTACCGTTATATAGCTTTAAGAGGTTGACGTGGCACAGCTGGGTCTTCCGCCGCCTATCTGGAGTCTCTAGAACGTAGTTGTGGTTGTTTCTGCACTCCTTGATGCGGTAGGATCGTGAAAACCTGTTTTGCAAAGGAGAACCTGGGATAGGGAAATAGACAAGCACGAAGTCTCCCGGTTTAAATTTCCTTACTTTGCTGTTCTGGTCGTAATGAGTCTTAATCCTCTCCTGTGCTTTCAATAGATTATCCTTGGCAAAGTTATGTACCCTCTCTAGAATGTGTTGTAGGTTTTGAAGAAACTGGGGCACATTCTGATGCTCACTGAAGGTGGCATCACGTAGAGAGTCTTTGAAAGCTTTGAGATGAGTACGGCACTTACGTCCGTAGAGCATCTCATAAGGAGATACTCCTAGAGACTCATTGGGAAGACTTCTATAGATGCACATTATCAAATCAATTTGCTTATCCCAATCCTTAGAGGTTTCATTGCAAAACTTCTTCAGGAGTGCTTTAATAGTCTGATGACTACGCTCAAGAGAACCCTGTGAAGCAGGATGATAGGGGCTGGAAAATACCTGTGTGATGTTGAACTCTTCCAGTGTCCTCTTGAAGAGATCACTGGTGAAGTTGGTGCCACAATCGCTCTGAACCTCCCTTAGAAATCCATACTGGGAGAAGATCTTCAATAAGTGTTTCACAACCGTAGCAGCCGTAATGTTCTTTACTGGAACTGCTATGGGGAATCTGGTGGTAGGACACAGGATGGTTAGTATATAGGCGTTACCAGAACTGGTCCGAGGTAAAGGACCAACACAGTCTATAATAAGTCTGTGGAAAGGTTCTGCAGGCACCTGTATGGGAGTCAGTGGTGCTCTGGGGATAGAGATGTTCGGTTTACTTGCCATCTGACATGTATGACACTGTTTGACGTACTGTTTGACGCTATTTACCATACCTGGCCAGTAGTAGTCTTGACGGATTCCGTGGTAGGTCTTGTTAAATCCGTAGTGTGAGAGTGCTCCGTGGGCCAGGTGTAGAATAGTAGGCCGCAGGCTGGCAGGAATCACTAGTTGTTCGACGTTGGCCCAATCGTCCTCCTCCTTCAGTTTACTGGGTCTATATCTGCGGTAGAGCAACTCGTTCTCTAGGAAGAACCCAGGAATACTGTCAGGTTGAGTCTCAGCCTGGAAAAATAATGGTGTCAAAGTAAGATCTTCCCTCTGTAACTTACGGAACTCCAACTTGGTCAGATTCGGGGGTAGTTTCTGAGGGTCTTGAGGGACAGCGGTAGCAGTAGAGTCAGCTGGCTGTGGTCGTGCAGCTTGTGCACGGGTGGTCACTAAACCCAGAGGAGAAACTTCATCACTCTCTTGAACCTTTGCTGGAACATACTCAAAGATGGGATTATCCATTACAGAGGTACACACTTGGGGTTTGTCCATGACGATCAGGTTGGTCCGTTGCAGGTCTTCTGCCAAGTCGTTGCCCAGGAGAAGTTGCACTCCAGGCATGGGAAAAGGCTTTTCCCTGATGGCGACTTGGACTTCTCCGGTCACGAAGGGACAATCCAGGTGGACTCTGGCGAGAGGATAAGGAGTGGTAGCAGTGAGGTCAGTGATGAAGACGGTTTCTCCGGTGTGGGCGATATTGGGCACAGCTGATTTCAAAATAATTGATTGAAGAGCCGCTGTGTCCCTCAAGATCTTCATTTTGAAACGTCCCTCCGGATTTGAACCGTTGGTAGAGACAGTTCCAGTATACAGGTGTTTACTGAAAAGAGAAAGATCATTAACATGAACACCAACATTCATCACAGGCTTACCGGACTTAGGAGGAGTCTGTTTGGGTTTAGTTGATTCAGTATTGCCTTTGTATTGAGACTTACCACATTTATCTATGGTATGTCCATAGAGTCTACAATACTTACAGTACAATTGCGAGCTAGCTTGATCGGTACTCACTTTCTTGTAACTGTACCAAGACTTCTTACTAGAAGGTGGTTCTGGTGTCAGCCGGTGGATAAGGCTGTAAGTGTCAGCCGACTTAACACACTTTAGGAAGTCGGTCTCTTCTTTATCTGCTAAATATAAACGGACAAGAGGCGGCACACGCCTCAAGAATTCTTCAACTAGCATGAGGTTGACGAGTTCTGCTAAGGTAGAGACATGTGCTGCTTCCAGCCATTTCATAAAATATCTCCTTTTGGTAATAGCAAATTCGAGAGAGGTAGTGGTACTTGCCTTCAGGTGGTCACGGAATTTTCTTCGATAGCTTTCGGTGGAGAGAAGGTAGGCGTCCAACACTGCTTGTTTCAGAGTCTGGTAGACATTCTCAGACGCCAAAGTACTGAGTGTAACTGCAGCTCTACCTGTGAGATGTACTCTGAGAAGGGTTGCCCATTGGTCGGCAGGCCAACTAAGTTGATTAGCAAGGGTCTCAAAGGTGGTGAAAAATACATCAACTTCTGTCTCTACGAATGGTGGCATTAACTTACTTGCATGTGGGATATTGAAACTGACAGGAAGACTGGCGGTAGCTTGCTGGCGTTGAGCGAGGTGTGTAGTTTCCAACGTGAATTCTTGTTGACGACATTCCATAGCCATAGCAGCTTGTTGTTTGTCATGCTCGCGTTGCATCTCCAGGTGGCGTTGTTTTGTTTCAAGCTGTATTCGTTCACGTTCACGGAGTATTGCAATCTCACGTTCTTGTTCTTCTTTCCTCAAGGCAGCTTCTCGTTCCTTTTCTTCCTTTCGTATGGCAGCTGCTTCCCTTTGTTTCTCGAGGGCTTCTTTTTGCTGTTCTCGTTCGATCTTGGCAATTTCTAGTTTGAGTTTCAGAGTTGCCAAATCAGGTTTATCTGCAATAAAGTAAGTTTCGTGAATTTCAGAGTTAATCTTACCTTCCTCTAAGAGATGATCCAGTAACAGGTTATGTAGTTCATTTTTGTTGGCTTGGTAGGGAACTTCTAGTTGATACTCATGTGCAAGAGTTTGTAATTCAGTCCTCTTGGCACGACTTAAGGTCCCTACTTCACCTGCTGGATCTGCACGGAAAGCTTGGAGACGAAACATGGTGAAATTAGCAAATAAATGTACAACGAATATACTGTTGTGATATGGTGAATGTCAGAAACAGGACAACGTGGCAACTGGTACCTATCCTGTGGAATCGTTAACAATTAATGTTAATTTCAAGATGGTAAATGATTATTAAATCAAGGTCGCAGGAAATCTTGTACCTGGTACTCAATGTAAGAGGGTACAAGAAATGGTACATATTCACTGAAATGAATATGATACTTACAGAATTAGCGAACTTTTGTGCTCTGAAAAAGATGGCTAATTCCCTACCAATGTAAATATCATCATCTCTGACCGACGTGTAGGGGTGCGAGGTGTCAACTGGTGACGAGAACTGCTGCTGAGGTCCCAATTCAGCAACTAAAGTTTGTGCGAGAGGAACTATGGCCCTCTTTATCCTCCTACCGTCGGATTGCAGAAGATTAGGTGCACTTGACCCGGGGACAGACCACAGTACCAGGGTACCAATATGATGATCTGCTGAAAATATGAGAAATATCCGAGGGACAAAAGATGGTAAACACGAGTAATAACACGGAGGGAGAGGTGACCAATTAAGAGAATGACTGAGGCCTACAGTCACCACGTAATCCAAAGTTGTCTCACCTTCACCATATGCTACTCTCGGAATGCACAATACACACAACACCATATGAAAATAAAATTGAATATTGAAAATAGTGAAAAGCTACTTTACCAAAGCCAAGTACGCTTACCACAAATTTACGATCTGGTACCAGTACCTGAGTGAAGCTCCCGGACAGGCCCCCATAAATGTGACAGTAAAGTGTTGGAGTGTTGATGTTCGGCTGCTTCAATAGCTGGGCGCAAGGCCTCGTCACATTTATGGAAAAAATAGGAAGATCGTTTACCCGTTTGTCTGTGGTAAGGTAATGGGAAGACACACAAAACACAAAGTATAAACAATGAAATTTCATTTACTCTAGAAAACAAGATATGAATAAAGACAAACTCTTGGCTTATGTAAAATTCAAAACAAGTCAACAAACAAAACAACATGAATAATTAATGGCAGTAAAAATTTACTCTAAGACAAAAAAGTGCAAGTAATAGTAATATAAATCAGGTGCTGAGAATACTGGCTTCAAGCTGCCACCTCCCTTAGTACATGACAGCCAGAGCTTTGTCTAATATAGAGAGATGTCAACTCCAAGGAGCACAGAGATATTCTGAGGAGTACGGCGTGTGCTGGCCCAGACGTCGATTCAGCTAGTGGTGTGAGTGCAGGTGCGGCAACACACCAGCCAATCAAGAACAGGCAGGCGGAGAATGAGTAGATTGCTGGTTTGACGGCGGGCGGGAGCCGGTGTGTCTGGTGGAGCAGGGTACGCTTTGCTTCCTGGGCAAAACGTTTGGCGATACTGGTGGACGTATCTTCAATATAGTATCTTGTACTTGAATGACGTAAATTTTGTAGGGAAGAGCAGGCTCAATCTCTCTTAAAAGAGATTATCGTCACAATATATATATATATATATATATATATATATATATATATATATATATATATATATATATATATATATATATATATATATATATATATATATATATATATATATATATATATATATATATATATATATATATATATATATATATATATATATATATATATTGTCCTTTGCTTTCAATTCGGAATGCCGAATTGAAAGCAAAGGTCAACAAACTGATCGAAACTATGAACGCCAAGAAATCCGGACTCCACCTGCCAAAGATCATTGGGGAATATAAACCTGGTTATGCGTATGGAAATGTCAAGACACACAAGCCTGGAAACCCACTTCGGCCAATCATTAGCCAGATACCCACACACACGTACAGACTGGCGAAGCGACTCAACGGCCAGCTGACTCCTTATGTTCCTTGAGCCTTCAGCCTGAAGTCTCCAAAGGAATTTGTTGACTTACTGCGGGGCACACGGGCCACAGGGATAAGAGCCTCGTTGGACGTAGAATCGCTGTTCACTAACGTACCAGTGGACGAGACAATCGGGATGATAGCCGACAGAGTGTATCGTGATCCAGCCTGTACTCCTCTTGACAGACCAGAAAATATCCTAAGGAAACTACTCCAAGCTTGTACTAAAGAGGCACCCTTCTTGAGCCCGGATGGGCACATGTATAAGCAAGTAGATGGGGTCGCCATGGGTTCTCCCCTAGGTGTCCTGTTTGCAAACTTCTACATAGGTACCATCGAGCAAAAAGTCTTAGTCGACATGAACATGAAACCGGCCATATACTGCAGGTATGTTGACGACATTTTTACACAGGTACCTGATGTCAGACATCTGCAGGAGTTGAAAGAGGCATTTGAGCGGAGTTCCGTGCTGCGTTTCACTTACGAGATGGAAAAGGATGGGAAGCTGCCCTTTCTAGATGTAACAGTCATGGAAAAGAGCGGAGGTTTCCACACTGCAGTCTACACTAAGGAAACGATCATAGGAATGTGCCTAAATGCCAAAAGCGACTGCCCAGATAGGTACAAGAGGAGTGTTGTTAACGCATATGTCGACCGTGCTCTCAGCCACAGCTCAGAATGGAAGCAAGTCGACGAAGAACTCTGTAGGGTAAGGCAGGTCCTAGTCAACAACGGCTTCTCCAATGGTTTCGTCGAAGACATCATAAGAAGGAAAGTGAAACGCCATGCAACCTCTGAAGAGACAACCAACACAACACCTATGCCCCCTATTAGACTATTTTACAGGAACTTCTTTTCCACAGCTCATAAAATGGAGGAAAGGGTCTTGAAAGATATTGTTAATAGAAACGTTATCCCTACAGACAAAAATCAGAGGATACAACTGACGATTTACTTTAAAACAGACACAAAACAGAACGCTTTAAAAGAGACTAACGTCGTCTATGCCTTCAAATGCCCTCTTGGGGACTGTAAGCTCCAAAAAACCCAGTATATAGGCAAGACAACAACATCTCTTTCTAGGCGTTTAACGATGCATAAGCAACAGGGCTCCATTAAGAAACATATAATCTCTTCCCACAACCAAACCATCGCCAGAGAAATCCTAGTAAACAACACAGAAATCATCGATAGATACAGCGATAGCAGGCGGCTTGACATTTGCGAGGTATTACACATCAAGAAGTCAACACCAGCAATCAACAGCCGATTAATGCACAACTATATTCTACCCACCTCAAGACCCCGCTCCAATATAGAAGCATCAAGAAATATGGACCAATAGGCTTTCTACAAACACTTCTATTCAATACCCATTGTTTCATGTTCTGGCTTGTGTTGATGAAATTAATACCTTATTAAATACCACCTCACCCCATCCACCTCACTCAAATGTAGATATAAACAAAAATTGGAGATGTGTAAGTTCTATTCAGTTGTGTATGTGTTAACTAAAGTCTTTGAAAATGTAATAAGTTTTACGAAACGCGCTCAAGTGTCGCGTCAGCCTAGAAATAAAAATGAATTTTGGAGAATTGATTTTTGAATTACCTCCAACAGTGAAAAGAAATGTACGAAAGATTGAGAAAATTCGTGTTAGAATTATTAATCTTACTTTTTCGGTCATATTTAATAATATATGTCTACAGGAAAGACTGCTACCAAAATATACTAATATATATATGTATATATATATATATATATATATATATATATATATATATATATATATATATATATATATATATATATATATATATATATATGTCGTACCTAGTAGCCAGAACGCACTTCTCTGCCTACTATTCAAGGCCCGATTTGCCTAATAAGCCAAGTTTTCATGAATTAATTGTTTTTCGACTACCTAACCTACCTAACCTAACCTAACTTAACTTTTTCGGCCACCTAACCTAACCTAACCTATAAAGATAGGTTAGGTTAGGTTAGGTAGGGTTGGTTAGGTTCGGTCATATATCTACGTTAATTTTAACTCCAATAAAAAAAAATTGACCTCATACATAATGAAATGGATAGCTTTATCATTTCATAAGAAAAAAATTAGAGAAAATATATTAATTCAGGAAAACTTGGCTTATTAGGCAAATCGGGCCTTGAATAGTAGGCTGAGAAGTGCGTTCTGGCTACTAGGTACGACATATATATATATATATATATATATATATATATACATATATATATATATATATATATATATATATATATATATATATATATATATATATATATATATATATTTATATATATATATATATATATATATATATATTATTAAATATGACCGAAAAAGTAATATTAATAATTCTAACACGAATTTTCTCAATCTTTCGTACATTACGCTTCACCGTTGGAGGTAAATCAAAAATCACTTCTCCAAAATTCATTTTTATTTCTAGTCTGACGCGACACGGGCGCGTTTCGTAAAACTTATTACATTTTCAAAGACTTCACAAATACACAACTGATTAGAACGTATCTCTGATTTTATATCTACATTTGAGTGAGGTGGGAGGGATGATGTGGCATTAACACAAGACCGAACACGAGGGGATATTAATAGGGTATTAAAAGTATCAACACAAGACAGAACAGAAACAATGGGTATTGAATAGAAGTGTTTGTAGAAAGCCTATTGGTCCATATTTCTTGATGCTTCTATATTGGAGCGGAGTCTTGAGGTGGGTAGAATATAGTTGTGCAATAATTGGCTGTTGATTGCTGGTGTTGACTTCTTGATGTGTAGTGCCTCGCAAACGTCAAGCCGCCTGCTATCGCTGTATCTATCGATGATTTCTGTGTTGTTTACTAGGATTTCTCTGGCGATGGTTTGGTTATGGGAAGAGATTATATGTTCCTTAATGGAGCCCTGTTGCTTATGCATCGTTAAACGCCTAGAAAGAGATGTTGTTGTCTTGCCTATATACTGGGTTTTTTGGAGCTTACAGTCCCCAAGTGGGCATTTGAAGGCATAGACGACATTAGTCTCTTTTAAAGCGTTCTGTTTTGTGTCTGGAGAGTTTCTCATGAGTAGGCTGGCCGTTTTTCTGGTTTTATAGTAAATCGTCAGTTGTATCCTCTGATTTTTGTCTGTAGGGATAACGTTTCTATTAACAATATCTTTCAGGACCCTTTCCTCCGTTTTATGAGCTGTGGAAAAGAAGTTCCTGTAAAATAGTCTAATAGGGGGTATAGGTGTTGTGTTAGTTGTCTCTTCAGAGGTTGCATGGCTTTTCACTTTCCTTCTTATGATGTCTTCGATGAAACCATTGGAGAAGCCGTTATTGACTAGGACCTGCCTTACCCTACAGAGTTCTTCGTCGACTTGCTTCCATTCTGAGCTGTGGCTGAGAGCACGGTCGACGTATGCGTTAACAACACTCCTCTTGTACCTGTCAGGGCAGTCGCTGTTGGCATTTAGGCACATTCCTATGTTTGTTTCCTTAGTGTAGACTGCAGTGTGGAAACCTCCGCCCTTTTCCATGACTGTTACATCTAGAAAAGGCAGCTTCCCATCCTTTTCCGTCTCGTAAGTGAAACGCAGCACGGAACTCTGCTCAAATGCCTCCTTCAGCTCCTGCAGATGTCTGACATCAGGTACCTGTGTAAAAATGTCGCCAACATACCTGCAGTATATGGCCGGTTTCAAGTTCATGTCGACTAAGACTTTTTGCTCGATAGTACCCATGTAGAAGTTTGCAAACAGGACACCTAGGGGAGAACCCATGGCGACCCCATCTACTTGCTTATACATATGCCCATCCGGGCTCAAGAAGGGTGCCTCTTTAGTACAAGCTTGGAGTAGTTTCCTCAGAATACTTTCTGGCATGTCAAGAGGAGTACAGGCTGGATCACGATACACTCTGTCGGCTATCATTCCGATTGTCTCGTCCACAGGTACGTTGGTAAACAGCGATTCTACGTCCAACGAGGCTCTTATCCCTGTGGCCCGTGTGCCCCGCAGTAAGTCCACAAATTCCTTTGGAGACTTCAGGCTGAAGGCGCAAGGAACATAAGGAGTCAGCAGGCCGTTGAGTCGCTTTGCCAGTCTGTACGTGGGTGTGGGTATCTGGCTAATGATTGGCCGAAGTGGGTTTCCAGGCTTGTGCGTCTTGACATTTCCATACGCATATCCAGGTTTATATTCCCCAATGATCTTTGGCAGGTGGAGTCCGGATTTCTTGGCGTTTACAGTTTCAATCAGTTTGTTTCAATCTGTTGGACGACATATTCGACCTCGAGACACAAAAGAAGGTCACTACCAAAGATACCTTACAAGCAGAACTTATTGCAGAAGGAGGAAAGAATCGAGGCAACTACAGAAGCACCATACTGTCCCCCGAGCTTAAAGCGGCAGCTAAAAGCCTTCGTGAGAACAAGGAGATAGTTGTCAGGAGAGGTGACAAGTCGCCAATATATGTCATTCTTAAAAAAGACGAATATCTGGCGAAAATGAACATCATACTCTCTGACCAAACTAAGTTCCAAAGGGTAACGAAGGACACTACAGCCGAATTAAAAGCAAAGGTCAACAAACTGATTGAAACTGTTAACGCCAAGAAATCCGGACTCCACCTGCCAAAGATCATTGGGGAATATAAACCTGGATATGCGTATGGAAATGTCAAGACGCACAAGCCTGGAAACCCACTTCGGCCAATCATTAGCCAGATACCCACACCCACGTACAGACTGGCAAAGCGACTCAACGGCCTGCTGACTCCTTATGTTCCTTGCGCCTTCAGCCTGAAGTCTCCAAAGGAATTTGTGGACTTACTGCGGGGCACACGGGCCACAGGGATAAGAGCCTCGTTGGACGTAGAATCGCTGTTTACCAACGTACCTGTGGACGAGACAATCGGAATGATAGCCGACAGAGTGTATCGTGATCCAGCCTGTACTCCTCTTGACATGCCAGAAAGTATTCTGAGGAAACTACTCCAAGCTTGTACTAAAGAGGCACCCTTCTTGAGCCCGGATGGGCATATGTATAAGCAAGTAGATGGGGTCGCCATGGGTTCTCCCCTAGGTGTCCTGTTTGCAAACTTCTACATGGGTACTATCGAGCAAAAAGTCTTAGTCGACATGAACTTGAAACCGGCCATATACTGCAGGTATGTTGACGACATTTTTACACAGGTACCTGATGTCAGACATCTGCAGGAGCTGAAGGAGGCATTTGAGCAGAGTTCCGTGCTGCGTTTCACTTACGAGACGGAAAAGGATGGGAAGCTGCCTTTTCTAGATGTAACAGTCATGGAAAAGGGCGGAGGTTTCCACACTGCAGTCTACACTAAGGAAACAAACATAGGAATGTGCCTAAATGCCAACAGCGACTGCCCTGACAGGTACAAGAGGAGTGTTGTTAACGCATACGTCGACCGTGCTCTCAGCCACAGCTCAGAATGGAAGCAAGTCGACGAAGAACTCTGTAGGGTAAGGCAGGTCCTAGTCAATAACGGCTTCTCCAATGGTTTCATCGAAGACATCATAAGAAGGAAAGTGAAAAGCCATGCAACCTCTGAAGAGACAACTAACACAACACCTATACCCCCTATTAGACTATTTTACAGGAACTTCTTTTCCACAGCTCATAAAACGGAGGAAAGGGTCCTGAAAGATATTGTTAATAGAAACGTTATCCCTACAGACAAAAATCAGAGGATACAACTGACGATTTACTATAAAACCAGAAAAACGGCCAGCCTACTCATGAGAAACTCTCCAGACACAAAACAGAACGCTTTAAAAGAGACTAATGTCGTCTATGCCTTCAAATGCCCACTTGGGGACTGTAAGCTCCAAAAAACCCAGTATATAGGCAAGACAACAACATCTCTTTCTAGGCGTT
Organism: Procambarus clarkii; assembly: GCF_040958095.1. Classification (NCBI taxonomy): domain Eukaryota; kingdom Metazoa; phylum Arthropoda; class Malacostraca; order Decapoda; family Cambaridae; genus Procambarus; species Procambarus clarkii. Next base: position 38,335,505 of record NC_091180.1, on the reverse strand, counting down.
TAACGATGCATAAGCAACAGGGCTCCATTAAGGAACATATAATCTCTTCCCATAACCAAACCATCGCCAGAGAAATCCTAGTAAACAACACAGAAATCATCGATAGATACAGCGATAGCAGGCGGCTTGACGTTTGCGAGGCACTACACATCAAGAAGTCAACACCAGCAATCAACAGCCAATTATTGCACAACTATATTCTACCCACCTCAAGACTCCGCTCCAATAAAGAAGCATCAAGAAATATGGACCAATAGGCTTTCTACAAACACTTCTATTCAATACCCATTGTTTCTGTTCTGTCTTGTGTTGATACTTTTAATACCCTATTAATATCCCCTCGTGTTCGGTCTTGTGTTAATGCCACATCATCCCTCCCACCTCACTCAAATGTAGATATAAAATCAGAGATACGTTCTAATCAGTTGTGTATTTGTGAAGTCTTTGAAAATGTAATAAGTTTTACGAAACGCGCCCGTGTCGCGTCAGACTAGAAATAAAAATGAATTTTGGAGAAGTGATTTTTGATTTACCTCCAACGGTGAAGCGTAATGTACGAAAGATTGAGAAAATTCGTGTTAGAATTATTAATCTTACTTTTTCGGTCATATTTAATAATATATGTCTACAGGAAAGACTGCTACCAAAATATACTAATATATATATATATATATATATATATATATATATATATATATATATATATATATATATATATATATATATATATATATATATATAGAGAGGTGGTACCTAGAAGGGGTACCACCTCTGGTGCAAGTGTAGGGACCCATAGCCTCGGAGAAGAAAATAAAGAGTACTCAGAGAAGACCTTGTGGATCCTTACTGAACACTTTGTGCACTTCACAGAAATCATCGAACACTCACTTTGAACACTTCACTGAACACTCTTCCCCCTCTCCCTTCTCCTTTAGTCAGTCTGGTGTTGACAAAGGCTTTAACAAGCCGAAACGTTCACCTCATTTCATATTTCTCTGTGGATTTTCCGCATAAAATGATCAGTGTTTTGTGATCGTCATTTGCATCAATGGATACCACGTGCCAGTTTCTCGCCTTCTCCTCTCTTTACCCTGCCCTTAAACCTTTTGTTACTAAACTTCGTTCTGCTTTAGTGAAATCTCATTCCTTAAAAATTCGTCTTCGTTTTCTTCGAAAATGCCTCAGTGAACAAGTGCTTCCCCGTTCATTATTACCCAACAGCGTTCTTAAATTGTCAGATCAGCCGTTTGATGAGATACCCCGCATAGTGCTTATGAAAAACATCGATTTATTTAAATTTCCAGTTCGTGAATGTTTTAAAGTGGTGGATAACTGTAAGTACGCTTTTCTCCAAGCCATTCCGCCTGAGTGGAACCGTTGTATGATGGATTACTGTTATACTACTTTGAGGTCTACCTGCAGAAAGGTGAGTACTAAACTTGATTTCAAATTAAAGAAACTTATTCAACAAAGTGACTGGAATAAACACTCCAACCGGGATTTTGTTATAAACCTCTCGGATAGACAGCTTGACAATGACACGATTACTGCATTAGGATATGGTCTGAGCTTTGCCACATCTAACGGAACAGTCAATTATGTAGATATTGCCAAAGGTTTCAGCAATCTTGAAAAGTATAGCAATGTCTCAGTTGAAGATATTAATGTGTGCAAAGGTATGATGTATGGCGTTTTACTTAACAAATCTGTTCCTAATTGTACAAGTCGATTTGTTCATGCGTTCAAAAATCTCAAAAAAGATAGTTCATTACATATTACCAAGGCTAATAAGTCAAATGCAGTAGTTATTATGAATAAAGATGACTATGTCCGAAAAATGGAGTTACTCCTGGAAGACAGGGATACTTATCTATTGATTAATAGAGATCCTACTAAAAAAGTGATTGCACATTTTAACAAAACTCTTAAAACTGTGTGTAAAGGCAATAAAGAGTTGATATCTAGGCTAACAAGTCGATCCCCCTCTCTTCCTTACATGTATGGTCTTATAAAAACTCATAAGCCATATAATCCAGCAAGGCCGATTATTAGTTCAGTTGGTTCGGCGGCTTATAAACTCTAAGTGGTTATTCAAAGTTTTGTCCCCTATAGTTGGTACTATTTCCAACTCACACTTGACAAACTATGTGGACTTAGTTAATAAGCTATCCACACTGAATTTAAATTTTGATTTTAAACTAATAAGTTTCGATGTGACCTCTTTATTCACTAAAGTTCCTGTTGATGATCTGTTAGAACTTCTACGCAAGGAACTGCCTAAATATAATTTGAGCTTGCAAACCAATAAAGTATTGGAACTTATCAAATTGTGTATAAAAGACAATTATTTTAGTTTTAATGGAAAATTTTTCAAACAAACATTTGGTATGGCGATGGCCAATCCCCTTTCCCCAGTTTTAAGCAATTTGTATATGGAATTCTTCGAAACAAAAATCTTATCCAGGATTATCCCGGCTAATGTAGTTTGGTTTAGGTATGTTGATGATATTTTGTGCTTATGGCCGTGCGACAAAGACCAGATAGTTTTTCTTAATGAACTCAATTCTTTGGTACCTTCAATAGAATTCACTTGTGAGACTGAGGAGAATGGCACTCTTCCGTGAGTGTTCAGTGAGTGTATATATATATATATATATATATATATATATATATATATATATATATATATATATATATATATATATATATATATATATATGTCGTACCTAGTAGCCAGAACGCACTTCTATGCCTACTATTCAAGGCCCGATTTGCCTAATAAGCCAAGTTTTCATGAATTAATATATTTTTTCTATTTTTTTTCTTATGAAAAGATAAAGCTACCCGTTTCATTATGTATGAGGTCAATTTTTTTATTTTAGTTAAAATTAACGTAGATATATGACCGAACCTAACCAACCCTACCTAACCTAACCTAACCTATCTTTATAGGTTAGGTTAGGTTAGGTAGCCGAAAAAGTTAGGTTAGGTTAGGTTAGGTAGGTTAGGTCGTCGAAAAACAATTAATTCATGAAAACTTGGCTTATTAGGCAAATCGGGCCTTGCGTAGTAGGCCAAAAAGTGCGTTCTGGCTACTAGGTACGACATATATATATATATATATATATATATATATATATATATATATATATATATATATATATATATATATATATATATATATATATATATATATATATATATATATGCGAACAAGCCTGAATGGTCCCCAGGACAATATGCAACTGAAAACTCACACCCCAGAAGTGACTCGAACCCATACTCCCAGGAGCAGCGCAACTGGTATGTACAAGACGCCTTAATCCACTTGACCATCACGACAGGACAAAATGAGGTGATAGTGATGTCGTGATGGTCAAGTGGATTAAGGCGTCTTGTACATACCAGTTGCGCTGCTCCTGGGAGTATGGGTTCGAGTCACTTCTTGGGGTGTGAGTTTTCAGTTATATATATATATATATATATATATATATATATATATATATATATATATATATATATATATATATATATATATATATATATATATATATATATATATATATATATGTATATATATATATATATATATATATATATATGTATATATGTATATATATATATGTATATATGTATATATATATATATATATATATATATATATATATATATATATATATATATATATATATATATATATATGTATATATATGTATATAGCCCATGTATATCTTGTAACCATCAAATGCATAATATATATATATATATATATATATATATATATATATATATATATATATATATATATATATATATATATATATATATATAAATATATATTTATATATATATATATATATATATATATATATATATATATATATATATATAAATATATTTAATTAATAGGAAGGGAGTACCACCTCTAGCTGGAAGAAGGGGGACCCATAGCCTCGGAGGAAACCACGCATAACGCATTAGAGGGAATGTTTAGATCCCCTCCAATACAGTTTCTGTGTGCTTTTCTCCTACCACCCCCTTCCTTGAATATTTTTTGTGCTTTATTATGCATTTGATGGTTACAAGATATACATGGGTTGATACAAAAATAATAATGCAAAAAGGTGCTTAAAGGTTATGGATCTCTTGAAGAACACAACAATGGGAAACATTGATGAATGTCACAGACGGGTTCGATCATTGTTGCAAGTCAAACACTTCTTCGAATTCCTCTGAAGTTGGACTATTGCCCAAGACGCAACAGGCATTTCCCCTCTGAATCGCAACACTGAGGCGCTGGAACAAGAAACTTTTTGCTCTCTGGTCTTTTGTAGCGCTCATCAATTTGTCCCCCAATTCCTTCAGGAACTTCAATGCACATTTTCCCCACGAACCGAGGGTCTCCGAGCCGATCGGAACAAAGCTGTAGCAGTGTGCTAGACCTCTGTATTTAATAATTTTCTGCGATTCCCTGAAAGAAGCAGCACCACCGCTTTCACGTGTGCTGTAGTGGAGGTAGGTACTGGCCAGTGTGGCAGCGCACGTGTAGTCCCATACCACTTGCTTACCATCCTTCCAAGGTAGCAAGGTGACCCCATCAGGGCGCTTCTGAGGGTCGTTAGGTCTGGATAAGTGTGGTTCTCTTTGTGCCGGGCAGCGGGCTGTGGCGAGGCTCCTCTTGATGATGTCGTTGACTTCTTCATGTCTTGCAATTTTACCCTGTGATTTACGACATACCAGACCATGACGACCATATTGGTCTGCCATCGCAGTTCCGCAGATGCACCTATGTTCGGTGAGGATGGGGGCGGCAAGGCGAAGGGCAACTCCAATGCGGAGAGCGTCATGACTGAGGCGAGTTCCCAGGGCTGCATTGGGCACAGCAAATAAAAAATCCCCGGCGTGGGGTGCTGTTACCGCTAGGAGGCGGGCTTTGTTTTCAGCATCAGCGTTGTCAATCATTGCTGTGACAGTCTTTTCCATTATGGGGCTATCCCAGTGGGCCTGCTTGTGGTCTTTTGGGACTTGTGGTCGGGGTTGAGGGTGTGCAATGGTGTCCCATTGTCTGGCTGCTTCGATGAACGTTTGATCATGAGTTCCCGCTGTCTCTCTCATACGCTCTGGTAGGATCTGCCCTACCAATTCGTTGGCTGCTGTACATGAGGATAAGAATGCTGGAAGTGCTACCTCAGTTGCCTTTCGTATGCCTATCCCTCCAAATCTCACTGGTAGTGTTGCTTGGTCCCACTGACTGTCATCTAAATCTAGGTTGAGCGCCTTCCTGAATATTGACCTGAGGAGCTCATCATATTGATTTAGAAGTGGGTTGCCAAAAGTTGGTGCACACCTTAAGAAGTATGTTAGCCTGGGCAGGGTAAGGCACTTTGTGAGAAGGTAGAGGGCATCGTGGGAGTCCAAGTCCCCAATTCTCTCTTCCATCCTCTTTAGGTCTCTAAACTTTTCGTCAAGGACTGCAGCAATGGCATTGTGGCCCAGAGGTGCTCCGAGTAGTGTGCTGTCGGTAGGTTTAACGACTGAGGCTTCTGGTAGAACTGATTTCACTGCTCTAATGATTACTTCACTAGATGCAATAATTTCGCACTTGGAGGGGCTAAGAACGAGACCCATGGACTCCCCCCGTGTCTTCACCAGCTGTAAGTCTTCTAGCAGGGAATCTTGTGTGCCTGCCAGAGTGCCATCATCCAGGAACCAGATGTTGAGCTCGCTGGACAGTCTGGTTGTAATTTCTCGAACCGCTATGCAAAAGAGGAACGGTGCAAGTGGGTCACCCTGTTGAATTCCCTCTGCTGAGGTGACTTCATGTTTGCCAAACAGGAGGGTTGAGTCTTTGCTGTAGCCTGCTGACACAAACGGGAGAATGCTTGGGCAATGTTCCTGGACTGCAGTGAGGATTGCTTCCCTTTTGACCGAGTTGAAAGCGTTTTTAAAATCTAATTTTACTACTGCCTGGTCTTCAGTAAGAGAGCTAATGTAGGCTCGTGCATCATGAGCCGCTGCTTCACAGCCTTGGGGGACTCCAAACCCCAGCTGGTTGGGTTGCAGCATGGTGGCTGCTTCCGTTCGGATACTTCTGACAGCAGCCCTTGCAACTAGGCGGCGAAGGGTATTACCAACGGCGATGGGTCTGATCCCTCCCCCCTTCTTTTTGAGGGCACATAGGGAAGCACCAAAGAAGAATGGTTTGATTTCATCAGGGATTAACCCGGCGAGGCAGTTGTTGACAAACGTTGTGATTTCTGTCAGGAGCGCTTCTGCAGCTGGGCCAAGAACAGGGTTCACCATTTCCTTCACATGTTGAGGTCTTACCCCTGTGTAGCCTCCTGAGGAGCCCGGGGGAAATGAAACGATAGCTTTATGAACCTCTGACTCCCGGAGGACGAGAGGTTCCTGATTAGGGGCGAGCCTGACCTGTGGGGGAAGTCCACCTACGGCCCTGACGGGGTGTTTTTCTCTCAGTGCTTGGGCTGTGGTTTCATCCCTGGGCAAAATTTTGTCCTCACTTGTGATTAACCTGAGTGCCCCGACTGTATTGCCCTCTTCAATTTTCTTGCTGACTTGGGTACCTAATTTTCTGTTGTCGCTGATTGTCGTACTTGGTCTGCCTCGGCGGTGTTTGGTGTGTTTGGGGAGGCGGACTAGGTTGTCAGCCCTATATATATATATAAATATATATATATAATATATATATATATATATATATATATATATATATAAATATATAAATATATAAATATATATATATATAAATATATATATATATAAATATATATATATATATATATATATATATATATATATATATATATATATATATATATATACATATATATATATATATATATATATATACACATATATATATATATATATATATATATATATATATATATATATATATATATATATATATATATATATATATATATATATATATATATTGATACTGGTATATATATTGATAGATATATATATATATATATATATATATATATATATATATATATATATATATATATATATATATATATATATATATATATATATATATATATATATATATATATATATGCAATTGACGATCACAAAACACTGATCATTTTATGAGGAAAATCTACAGAGATATATGAAATGAGGTGAACGTTTCAGCTTGTTAAAACCTTTGTCAACACCAGACTGACTAAAGGAGAAGATTGATTGATTGATTGATAAAGATTAAGTCACCCAAGAGGTGGCATGGGCATGAATAGCCCGTAAGTGGTGGCCCTTTTGAGCCATCACCAGTATCAAGAGCTGATACTGGAGATCTGTGGAGGCGCGACTGCACCCTGCGTGACTGACGGGAGATGTCTCCCGTGGGTTACTCCTGATTGATTGATTGATGAAGATTAAGCCACCCAAAAGGTGGCACGAGCATGAATAGCCCGTAAATGGTGGCCATTTTGATCTATTACCAGTATCAAGAGCTGATACGGGAGATCTGTGGCGGTGCGAATGCACCCTGCATGACGGGAGATGTCTCCCTTGTGAATGTGTTAAGATGAAGATGAAGCCACCCAAAAGGTGGCACAGGCATGAATAGCTCGTAAGTGGTGGCCCTTTTGAGCCATCACCAGTATCAATAGATGATACTGGAGATCTGTGGAGGCGCAACTGCACCCTGCGTGACGGGAGATGTCTCCCGGACCAAATGGTGACCAAATGGCGAAAAAAGGAGAAGATTGATGAAGATTAAGCCACCCAAAAGGTGGCACGGGCATGAATAGCCCATAAGTGGTGGCCCTTTTGAGCCATTACCAGTATCAAGAGCTGATACTGGAGATCTGTGGAGGTGCAAATGCACCGTGCATGACGGGAGATGTCTCCCTTGTGAATGTGTTAAGATGAAGATGAAGCCACCCAAAAGGTGTCACGGGCATGAATAGCTCGTAAGTGGTGGCAAAGGAGAAGATTGATTGATTGATGAAGATTAAACCACCCAAAAGGTGGCACGGGCATGAATAGCCCGTATGTGGTTTTAAGCCATTCCCAGTATCAAGAGCTGATACTGGAGATCTGTGGAGGTGCGAATGCACCCTGCATGATGGGAGATGTCTCCCTTGTGAATGTGTTAAGATGAAGATGAAGCCACCCAAAAGGTGTCACGGGCATGAATTGGTAAGTGGTGGCCCTTATGAGCCATCACCAGTATCAATAGATGATACTGGAGATCTGTGGAGGTGCGACTGCACCCAGCGTGACGGGAGATGTCTCCCGTGTTTTAAACAGAAGATGAAGATGAAGCCACCCAAAAGGTGGCTCGGGCATGAATAGCCCGTAAGAGGTGGCCCTTTTGAGCCATCACCAGTATCAATAGATGATACTACAGATCTGTGGAGGTGCGACTGCACCCTGCGTGACGGGAGATGTCTCCCGTGTGAATGTGTTAAAATGAAGATGAAGCCACCCAAAAGGTGGCACGGGCATGAATAGCCCGTAAGTGGTGGCCCTTTTGAGCCATCACCAGTATCAAGAGCTGATACTGGAGATCTGTGGAGGTGCAAGTGCACTCTGCGTGACGGGAGATGTCTCCCATGAATGTGTCCAAGATGACGATTAAGCCATCCAAAAGGTGGCACGGGCATGAATAGCCCGTAAGTGGTGGCCCTTTTGAGCCATCACCAGTATCAATAGATGATACTGGAGATCTGTGGAGGTGCGACCGCACCCTGCGTGACGGGAGATGTCTCCCGGACCAAATGGTGTGATGGGTAGAGAGAGAGAGAAGATTAAGCCACCCAAAAGGTGGCTTGGGCATGAATAGCCCATAAGTGGTGGCCCTTTTGAGCCATTTCCCGTATCAATAGATGATACTGGAGATCTGTGGAGGTGCGACTGCACCCTGCGTGACGGGAAATGTCTCCCGTGGATGAGTAGATTGATGAATGATGAAGATTAAGCCACGCAAGAGGTGGCACGGGCATGAATAGCCCGTAAGGGGTGGCCCTTTCGAGCCATTACCAGTATCAAAAGATGATACTGGAGATCTGTGGAGGCGCAACTGCACCCTGCGTGACGGGAGATGTCTCCCGGACCAAGTGGTGACCAAATGGTGAAAGGAGAAGGGGGAGGATATATAGGCTGACACCTGACCAACCCATCCCGAGGGAAAGAATTAACCAGAAACAGGTATAGCTTAGCTTAGAATGGTCAAAGAGGATTAAGCGGTCAGAGAATAAAGATTAAAGATTAAAGAAAAGCCTCATGAACACGCAATACATGAATATAAAATTATAATGAGACATTGTAAGCCTCTCCTGATCAACCAGGCTGTGACTCATACGTCAGGCTGTGAGCAGCCGCGTCCAACAGCCTGGTTGATCAGTCCAGCAACAAGGAGGCCTGGTCGACGACCGGGCCGCGGGGACGCTAAGCCCTGGAAGCACCTCAAGGTAACCTCAAGGTAAGGTAACCTCTCTAGAGTTTTTCTTAAACTGTTGTGCAATATTATAACTTAAAAATTATATATCCTCCCCCTCTCCCTTCTCCTTTAGTCAGTCTGGTGTTGACAAAGGCTTTAACAAGCCGAAACGTTCACCTCATTAACAACCAACCAGAACTCCAATCCTCTCACACAGGAGACATCTCCCGTCACGCAGGGTGCAGTTGCACCTCCACAGATCTCCAGTATCAGCTCTTGATACTGGTAATGATTCCAAAGGACCACCACTTACGGGCTATTCATGCCCGTGCCACCTTTTGGGTGGCTTAATCTTCATCAATCAATCAACCTCATTTCATATTTCTCTGTGGATTTTCCGCATAAAATGATCAGTGTTTTGTGATCGTCAATTGCATCAATGGATACCACGTGCCAGTTTCTCGCCTTCTCCTCTCTTTACCCTGCCCTTAAACCTTTTGTTACTAAACTTCGTTCTGCTTTAGTGAAATCTCATTCCTTAAAAATTCGTCTTCGTTTTCTTCGAAAATGCCTTAGTGAACAAGTGCTTCCCCGTTCATTATTACCCAACAGCGTTCTTAAATTGTCAGATCAGCCGTTTGATGAGATACCCCGCATAGTGCTTATGAAAAACATCGATTTATTTAAATTTCAAGTTCGTGAATGTTTTAAAGTGGTGGATAACTGTAAGTACGCTTTTCTCCAAGCCATTCCGCCTGAGTGGAACCGTTGTATGATGGATTACTGTTATATTACTTTGAGGTCTACCTGCAGAAAGGTGAGTACTAAACTTGATTTCAAATTAAAGAAACTTATTCAACAAAGTGACTGGAATAAACACTCCAACCGGGATTTTGTTATAAACCTCTCGGATAGACAGCTTGATAATGACACGATTACTGCATTAGGATATGGTCTGAGCTTTGCCACATCTAACGGAACAGTCAATTATGTAGATATTGCCAAAGGTTTCAGCAATCTTGAAAAGTATAGCAATGTCTCAGTTGAAGATATTAATGTGTGCAAAGGTATGATGTATGGCGTTTTACTTAACAAATCTGTTCCTAATTGTCCAAGTCGATTTGTTCATGCGTTCAAAAATCTCAAAAAAGATAGTTCATTACATATTACCAAGGCTAATAAGTCAAATGCAGTAGTTATTATGAATAAAGATGACTATGTCCGAAAAATGGAGTTACTCCTGGAAGACAGGGATACTTATTTATTGATTAATAGAGATCCTACTAAAAAAGTGATTGCACATTTTAACAAAACTCTTAAAACTGTGTGTAAAGGCAATAAAGAGTTGATATCTAGGCTAACAAGTCGATCCCCCTCTCTTCCTTACATGTATGGTCTTATAAAAACTCATAAGCCATATAATCCGGCAAGGCCGATTATTAGTTCAGTTGGTTCGGCGGCTTATAAACTCTCTAAGTGGTTAGTCAAAATTTTGTCCCCTATAGTTGGTACTATTTCCAACTCACACTTGACAAACAATGTGGACTTAGTTAATAAGGTATCCACACTGAATTTAAATTTTGATTTTAAACTAATAAGTTTCGATGTGACCTCTTTATTCACTAAAGTTCCTGTTGATGATCTGTTAGAACTTCTACGTGAGGAACTGCCTAAATATAATTTGAGCTTGCAAACCAATAAAGTATTGGAACTTATCAAATTGTGTATAAAAGACAATTATTTTAGTTTTAATGGAAAATTTTTCAAACAAACATTTGGTATGGCGATGGGCAATCCCCTTTCCCCAGTTTTAAGCAATTTGTATATGGAATTCTTCGAAACAAAAATCTTATCCAGGATTATCCCGGCTAATGTAGTTTGGTTTAGGTATGTTGATGATATTTTGTGCTTATGGCCGTGCGACAAAGACCAGATAGTTTTTCTTAATGAACTCAATTCTTTGGTACCTTCAATAAAATTCACTTGTGAGACTGAGGAGAATGGTACTCTTCCATTTTTGGACATTATGATTCATAGAGTCACTAGAAAGTTCAAATTTAATGTGTATAGGAAACCTACCAACGTGGGGTCCTATGTTCATTTTTATTCGAATCATCATAGTAAAGTTAAACAGGTAGTATTTTCAGGAATGTTTCTACGAGCTTTGAGGGTATGCAGCCCTGAGTTTTTTGATGAAGAGATTGCTAAAATATATGAAATTGGGAAGAGTTTACAATATCCTAAGAGGTTTTTGGATTTCTCGTTTGAACAAGCCAAGCGCACGTTTTATAATCACGTCCCTAAGGCGAAACCAGAAATTATTAACTCATTGGTGGTACCTTATGCGAATGGACTTGAAAAATTGTCTCTGATTTTTAAGAAACTTAATATAAATTTGGTGTTCACTAATAGTACGATCAAATCCAATTTAATAAAAAACTCCCCTGATACAGCAGATTGTGTGTAATCGATTCCCTGCAATGATTGTGATTCTGTGTACCTTGGACAAACAGGAAAGTCCTTACAATTGCGGTTGTCACAACATGCTTATAGTATTAGAACTGCCCAAACGTCATAGCATTGTATCTACATATGAGTTTATGCGATCACAATATTAACTGGAATGGGGCAAAAAGCATTACCAATTGTGGGGATTTCGTGGAACGGAATTTAATTGAGTCTGCTCTAATCAGTCAGTGTCCAAATCCTCTTCATGTTAGTACTGGAATGTACAAACTTGATTCATTTTTATGTTATAATATTTAACAACAGTTTAAGAAAAAACTATAGAGAGGCTTACAATGTCTCATTATAATTTTATATTCATATATTGTGTGTTCATGAGGCTTTTCTTAAATCTTTCATCCTTATTCTCTGACCGCTTAATCCTCTTTGACCATTCTAACCTAAGCTATACCTGTTTCTGGTTAATTCTTTCCCTAGGGATGGGTTAGTCAGGTGTCGGCCTATATATCCTCCCCTTCTCCCTTTTACTTTTCACGGGAGACATCTCCCGTCACGCAGGGTGCAGTCGCACCTTGTGGGACATTTGGGGCTTGACTCTAATTATTTAAATATTAATATAGTAAAATCAATTACGAAGGACCACCCGCTTTTATAGTAAAGAGGGAAACTGAGAAAATATGATCATTAGAAAATTCATAGATGAACCAGTTACTATGGATAAAATACTAGAGAATATGATCACTGAAATAATTAATGGGCTGTATAATTAAATGAATCAAAGCCTCAAACACCTACATTGGGGGGTATTACTGGAACTCAATACGTCCAGGAACTAGTGTGGTTCGTTCACCAGTCCAAAGTATAATAATCTAATCCTATGAATATTTATAGAGTCATTATCTTTATCTTCAAAGAGAACATAGACGACGAACATGAAATAATAAGTATAATAAACACATGTTAATCCAATGAACAGAGTTCTGCATGTAAAGGAGTACAGATAATAATCAAGGAATACAAAAGGAATCTTAGCTTAATGACGATTCCCCAGAAGTTAGTTACGACTCATCTTCTGATTCCCCTGGACTCGTCATGGAACACTGGGAGTTGATTAACATGGGAAATGACAGCTCGGAGAATTCTTCACACACGCTGTAAATTAAATTGGTTTCAGTAGTAACAAATTAAACTACTAGAAATCTATATTCAAGAAAAAGAGATTAAAAAAACAGGAGAAAATAATGACCTGTAGTTTTTTATTGTCGCACGGCGTCACGACAAGCTACCCAGCTATAAACCCACCCCCTATATGATGCATCAAATAAGGATCAAGGTACTTAGCTAATATGGGCACTGTGTAAGTTAAGGCTTGCCGAAGGTCGCGTCCTAGGTTCCGGTCTAGCCTATCCTAGATACTGACGCGCTTCACTGGCCGGTCACGTGGAGTTACATAGAACCAAATTTAACAGGTTCCGTAAATGACACTGACACCAGTGAAGGTATTGTCTGCAAAGGTTCTTCACACCTCACAGTGGCGACTTTCTTCTAGAGATTTGATGGCGTCTACCCTGATGGTTGGGTAATGGCGTCTCCTCGTGAGCGCTTCGCCACGTGAACACGTCTGCTCGTGAACGTTTCTAGAGGGTAAGTAGGAGGAGGGCGAGGAGGAAGGAGGAGGAGGCAAGCGAGGAGGAAGGAGGAAGAGGGCTAGGTAGAAGGAGAGCGAGGAGGAGGGCGAGAAGGAAGGAATAAGAGGTCGAGGAGGAAGGAGGAGGAAGGCGAGGAAGGAGGAGGGAGGAAGGAGGAGGAGGAGGGAGGAGGGGGAGAAGGAAAAAGGAAGAGGGCGAGGATGAAGGAGGAGGAGGGCGAGAGGGAGCAGGAACGAGGAGGAGGAAAGAGGAATAGGGCGAGGAGGAAGGAGGAGAAAGGAGGAGGGCGAGAGGGAGCAGGAACGAGGAGGAGGAAGGAGGAATAGGGCGAGGAGGAAGGAGGAGAAAGGAGGAGGGCGAGGAGAAGGGAGGAGGGGGAGAAGGAGGGAGAAGAGGGAGAAGGAAGAAGGAAGAGGGAGAGGATGAAGGAGGAGGAGGGGGAAGAGGAAGCAGGAACGAGGAGGAGGAAGGAGGAAAAGGGCGAGGAGGAAGGAGGAGGGCGAGGAGGAGGGAGGAGAGCGAGGAGGAGGGAGGAGGGTGAGAAGAAAGGAGGAGGGCGAGGAGGAAGGAGGAGTAGGGCGAGAAGGGAGGAGGAGGAGGGCGAGGAGGGAGGAGGAGGGCGAGGAGGAGGAGGGCGAGGAGGTAGGAGGAGGGCGAGGAGGGAGGAGGAGGGCGAGGAGGGTGGAGCAGCAAGGAGGAGGGCGAGGAGGAAGGAGCAGGAAGGAGGAGGGCGAGGAGGAAGGATGAGGAGGGCGAGGAGGGAGGAGGAGAGCGAGGAGGCAGGAGGAGTAGCAGGGCGAGGAGGGAGAGGGAGGCGGAGGCGGGTGAGGAGTAAGGAGGAGGACGAGAAGGAAGGTGGAGAAAGGAGGAGGGCGAGGAGGAAGGAGAAGGAGGGCGAAGAGGAAGGATGAGGGCGAAGAGGAAGGATGAGAGCGAGGAGGAAGGGGGAGGAGGAGGAAGGAGGAGGGCGAGGAGGAAGGAGGAGTAGCAGGGCGAGGAGGGAGAGGGAGGAGGAGGCGGGTGAGGAGTAAAGAGGAAGACGAGAAGGAAGGAGGAGAAAGGAGGAAGGCGAGGAGGAAGGATGAGAAGCAGGGTGAAGAGGAAGGATGAGGGCGAAGAGGAAGGATGAGAGCGAGGAGGAAGGAGGAGGAGGAGGAAGGAGAAGGAGGGCGAGAAGGAATAGGAGGAAGGAGGAGGAGGGCGAGGAAGAAAGAGATGGAGGAAGAAGGAGGAGGGCGAAGAGGAAGGAGGAGGAGGAGAGCAAGGAGGAAGGAAGAGGAGGGCGAGGAGGAAGAAGGAGGAGGGCGAGGAGGAAGGAGGAGGAGAGCAAGAAGGAAGGAGGAGGAGGGCGAAGACGAAGGAGGAGGAAGCCGAAGAAGAAGGAGGTGGAGGAAGGAGGGCGAGGAGGGTAAGGAGGAGGAGGGCGAGGAGGAAGGAGGAGAAGGCAAGCGAGGAGGAAGGAGGAAAGAGGAGGAAGGAGGAAGAGGGCTAGGAAGAAGGAGAGCGAGGAGGGCGAGAAGGAATAGGAGGTCGAGGAGGAAGGAGGTGGAGGAAGAAGGAGGGCAAGGAGGAAGGAGGAGGAGGAGGGCGAGGAGGAAGGAGGAAGGAGGAGTAGGATGGCGAAGAGGAAGGAGGAAGGCGAGGAGGGAGGAAGGAGGAGAGCAAGGAGGAGAGCAAGGAGGAGAGAAGTAGGGCGAGGAGGAAGGAGGAGGAGGAGGGCGAGGAGGAAGGAGGAGGAGGGAGGAGGGCGAGGAGGAGGGCGAGGAGGAAGGAGGTGGAGGAAGGAGGAGGAGGGCGAAGAGGAAGGAGGAGGAGAGTGAGGAGGGGGAGGGTCGATAACGAACGAATAGGAGGTCGAGGAGGGAGGAGGAAGAGAGCGAGGAAGAAGGAGGAGAGTGAGGAGGAAGAAGGTGGAGGAAGGAGGAGGAGAGAGAGAAAGAGGAGGGTGAAAGGGAAAGAATAGGAGGTCGAGAAGGAAGGAGGAGGAAGGCGAGGAAGGAGGAGGGAGGAAGGAGGATGAGGAGAGAGGAGGGGGAGAAGGAGGTAGAATTGGGAGAAGGAAAAAGGAAGAGGGAGAGGATGAAGGAGGAGGAGGGCGAGAGGGAGCAGGAACGAGGAGGAGGAAGGAGGAATAGGGTGAGGAGGAAGGAGGAGAAAGGAGGAGGGCGAGGAGAAGGGAGGAGGGCGAGGAGGGGGAGAAGGAGGGAGAAGGGGGAAAAGGAAGAAGGAAGAGGGAGAGGATGAAGGAGGAGGAAAGCGAAGAGGGAACAAGAACGAGGAGGAGGAAGGAGGAATAGGGCGAGGAGGAAGGAGGAATTCGGCGAGGAGGAAGGAGGAGGGCGAGGAGGAGGGAGGAGAGCGAGGAGGGTGAGAAGAAAGGAGGAGGGCGAGGAGGAATTAGGAGTAGAGCGAGAAGGGAGGAGGAGGAGGGCGAGGAGGGAGGAGGAGGGCGAGGAGGAGGAGGGCGAGGAGGGAGGAGAAGGCCGAGGAGGGATGAGGAGGGCGAGGAGGGAGGAGGAGGGCGAGGAGGATGGAGCAGGAAGGAGGAGGGCGAGGAGGAAGGAGCAGGAAGGAGGGCGACGAGAAAAGATGAGGAGGGCGAGGAGAAAGGAGGAGGGCGAGGAGGAAGGAGGAGTAGCAGGGCGAGGAGGGAGAGGGAGGAGGAGGCGGGTGAGGAGTAAGGAGGAGGACGAGAAGGAAGGTGGAGAAAGGAGGAGGGCGAGGAGGAAGGAGAAGGAGGGCGAAGAGGAAGGATGAGGGCGAAGAGGAAGGATGAGAGCGAGGAGGAAGGGGGAGGAGGAGGAAGGAGGAGGGCGAGGAGGAAGGAGGAGTAGCAGGGCGAGGAGGGAGAGGGAGGAGGAGGCGGGTGAGGAGTAAGGAGGAGGACGAGAAGGAAGGAGGAGAAAGGAGGAAGGCGAGGAGGAAGGATGAGAAGCAGGGTGAAGAGGAAGGATGAGGGCGAAGAGGAAGGATGAGAGCGAGGAGGAAGGAGGAGGACGAGGAAGGAGAAGGAGGGCGAGAAGGAATAGGAGGAAGGAGGAGGAGGGCGAGGAAGAAAGAGATGGAGGAAGAAGGAGGGCAAGGAGGAAGAAGGAGGAGGGCGAAGAGGAAGGAGGAGGAGGAGAGCAAGGAGGAAGGAAGAGGAGGGCGAGGAGGAAGAAGGAGGAGGGCGAGGAGGAAGGAGGAGGAGAGCAAGGAGGGAGGAGGAGGAGGGCGAGGACGAAGGAGGAGGAAGCCGAAGAAGAAGGAGGTGGAGGAATGAGGGCGAGGAGGAGGAAGGAGGAGGAGGGCGAGGAGGAAGGAGGAGGAGGCAAGCGAGGAGGAAGGAGGAAAGAGGAGGAAGGAGGAAGAGGGCTAGGAAGAAGGAGAGCGAGGAGGAGGGCGAGAAGGAATAGGAGGTCGAGGAGGAAGGAGGTGGAGGAAGAAGGAGGGCAAGGAGGAAGGAGGAGGAGGAGGGCGAGGAGGAAGGAGGAAGGAGGAGTAGGATGGCGAAGAGGAAGGAGGAGGGCGAGGAGGGAGGAAGGAGGAGAGCAAGGAGGAGGGCGAGGAGGAAGGAGGAGGAGGAGGGCGAGGAGGAAGGATGAGGGTGAGAAGGAAGGACGAGAAGGGCGAGGAGGAGGGCGAGGAGGAAGGAGGAGGAGGGCGAGGAGGAGGGAGGAGGGCGAGGAGGAGGGCGAGGAGGAGGGCGAGGAGGAAGGAGGTGGAGGAAGGAGGAGGAGGGCGAAGAGGAAGGAGGAGGAGAGTGAGGAGGGGGAGGGTCGATAACGAAGGAATAGGAGGTCGAGGAGGGAGGAGGAAGAGGGCGAGGAAGAAGGAGGAGAGTGAGGAGGAGGGCAAGAAGGAAGGAATAGAAGGGCGAGGAGGAAGGAGGAGAGCGAGGAGGAAGAAGGTGGAGGAAGGAGGAGGAGGGCGGAGAGGAAGGCGGAGGAGAGTGAGGAGGAGGAGGGCGAGAAGGAAGGAATAGGAGGTCGAGGAGGAAGGAGGAGGGCGAGGAGGAAGAAGGTGGAGGAAGGAGGAGGAGGGCGAAGAGGAAAGAGGAGGAGAGTGAGGAGGAGGAGGGCGAGAAGGAAGGAATAAGAGGTCGTGGAGGAAGGAGGAGGGCGAGGAGGAAGGAGGAGGAGAGCGAGGAGGAAGGAGGAAGAATTCCAGGTAAGAGGATGAGGTCGAGGAGGAAGGAGGAGGAGGGCGAGGAGGAGGAAGGAGGAGGAGGAGGAGAGCGAGGAGGAAGGAGGAGGAGGAGAGCGAGGAGGAAAGAGGAGAGCGAGGAGGAGGAGAGCGAGAAGGAAGGAATAGGAGGTCGAAGAGGAAGAGGGTGAGGAAGAAGAAGGAGGAGAGCGAGGAAGAGGGCGAGAAGGAAGGAATAGGAGGGCGAGGAGGAAGGAGGATGAGGAAGGCAAGGAGGAGGAGGAAGGAGGAGGAGGGCAAAAAGGAAGGAGGAGGGCGAAAAGGAAGGAGGAGGGCGAAAAGGAAGGAGGAGGATGTTAAGAGGAGGTGTAGGAGGAGAAGAGCCAGGAGAAAGAAGGAGTAGAAGGTCGAAGAGGAAGGAGGAGTTGGAAGGTAGGAAGGTCGCGGAGGAGGAGGGAGGAGGAGGTCGAGGAGGAAGAGGTCAAGGAGGAAGGAGGAAAAATTCCAGGTAGAAGGATGAGGTCGAGGAGGAGGAGATCGAGGAGGAAGGAGGAGGAGGAGGTCGAGGCAGAGGAGGAAGGAGGATGAAAAGAAGAAGGAGTAGGTCTAAGAGGAAGGAGGAAGATGGGGGAGAGGAAAGGAGGAGCATGACGTCTGGGGGGGGGGGCGAGAAAGGGGGGAAAGTTAGATTAATGGAGGAGTAGAGGAGGGGGAAGAATAGCAAGGGGTAGGAGTAGTACAGGTAAGAGGGGGGGAGGGGGAAGAGGAGAAGGAATAAGAGAAGGGGGACGAGAAGGAAGGGGAAGAGGAGGGGGAAGAGAAGGGGGGGATGAGGAGGAAGGGGAAGAACAGGGGGGAGGGGTAAGAGAAGTAAGGGGAAGAGCAGGGGGAGGGGTAAGAGAAGGAAGGGGAAGGGGTAAGAGAAGGAAGGGGAAGAGCCAGGGGAGGGGTAAGAGAAGGCAGGGTAGAGCAGGGGGAGGGGGTGATGGTCACTACGCGCGGGTATAAACACTGGCCCACCACCCGAGTGATGTACTAGCTGACCCCTCACCCGGTGGACCCTCGCCTGTGGACCCTCACGACAACCATCGCTGCCTCACCAACCTGCATGTTCACTTAATAATATTAATTTTATTCATTAGTAAAATAAGAGATAAATTAATGTAAAACATTATTATCTTATTCTTTATTTTTCTTGTTGTATTTTATGAAGATGAACACACAGTCATCTACCAAGACCTGGCTGTTAATCAAGCGCCTAACACGTCATGGCAACTCTGTGGGCCTATAGTGTACATGCCCCAGCCGTCACACAGATCCTGTTACACTCCCTCCCCACCTTCCTCTCTTCCCCTCCTCTTTCCCTTCCTTCACATCCCCCCTTCTCTTACCCCCTCCCTACTCCTCATCCCCCTTCCCTTACCCCTCCCCCTCCTCCTCCCCTTCTCTTACCCCTACCCCATTCTCTTTCCCTTTCTCTTACCCCCTCCCTTCTTCCCCCTAATCTTCCCATTCTCCTCATCCCCCTTTTCTTTCCCCTACCCTCTTCCCCTTCCTCCTCATTTTCATCCTCCTTCTCTTCCCCATCCTCCTCATCCTCCCCTCCTCCACCCTTCTCTTACCCCTCACTCTCTTTACCCCCTTCTCTTACCCCTCCCCCTTCTCTTACCCCTACTCTCTCCCCCTCTTCTTCCCCTTCCTTCCTCTTTCCCCCTCCCTTCTTCCCCCTCCTCTTCCCATTCCTCCTCACCCCCTTCTCTTTCCCTCCTCTTCCCCCTTCTCTTTCCCCCTCCCCTCCTCCCTCTCCTCTTCCCTTTCCTCCTCATTTTCATCCTCCTTCTCTTCCCCATCCTCCCCTCCTTCTCATCCAACCTTCTCTTACCCCTCCCCCTTTTTACCCCCTTTCTTTTACCCCTCCCTCTCCTCTTCCCCTTCTCTTACCCTTCCTCTCTCCCCCCTTCTCTTCCCCTTCCTCCTCATCCCCGTCTTTTACCCATCCTTTTCGCCCTCCCCCCATCCCCCCTTCTCTTACCCCTCCCCCTCCTTACTGCCCCATTCTCTTACTTCTTTCCCCTACCCTCACCCCCTCCCCTTCCCCTTCCTTCTCATCCCTCTTCCCTCACTCCTCCTCTTCGCCCTCCCCCGTTTACCTCTACTACTTCTACCCCTGCTATTCTCCCCCCTCCTCTTCTCCTCCATCACTTAGTTCCCCCCTCCTCTTCTCCTCCATCACTTAGTTCCCCCCTCCCCGAGGTCCTCCTCCTTGCACCTCCTCCTTCCCCCTTCCCCCTCTTTCTCCTTCCTCCTAGATCTACTCCTTCCTCCTCTACCTCATCCTCCTTCCTCCTAGCCCTCCTCATTCTCCTTCCTCCTCGTTCTGTTCCTTACTCCTCGCCTTCCTCCTCACCCTCTTCCTCCTTCCTCCTTGCCCTCCTCATTCCACCTCTCCTTCCTCCTCCTCCTCCTTCTTCCTTGCCCTCCTCCTCCTCCTTCCTCCTCCTCGCCCTCCTCCTCCTCGCCCTCCTACTCCTTCCTCCTCGCCCTCCTCCTCCTTCCTCCTCGCCCTCCTCCTCCTCCTTCCTCCTCGTGCTCCTCCTAAATTCCTCCTCGCCCTCCTATTCCTCCTTCCTTCTCGCTCTTCTTCTCCATCCTCTTCGCCCTCCTCCTTCCTCCTCGTCCTCATTCCTCCTCGCCCTCCTCCTCCTTCCTCTCCGCCCTCCTCCTCCTAATTCCTCCTTCCTCTCCGCCCTCCTCCTCCTAATTCCTCCTTCCTCGTAGCCCTCCACCTTTTCCTTGCCCTCCTCCTCCTCCTTCCTCCTTGCTCTCCTCCAATATATAAGACAGCAAAACATTTTCAGATTCTTTCACACCACTTTCCAGCAACATTTATAATTTATATCAATTATTTTAGGGAATAATACATAAATTATATATTTAAACATGATATTAGTGTTTAGTGGAATGCATAAAAAGTCAAATTGTGTTAAAAAGAGCGATTTTTAGAACATTTGGAAAACTACTTTTTTCAGATCATAGAATAACTAAATGAATTTTGAAGGTTTCATTCAGCCATTAAATATCATTCAAAAATTATTAATGAATTTTACAAAAATACCATATATTTTATATTTAAACATGTAAAAACTACTTGTAATACATTAGGGAACAAAATAGTTGTAGAAAAACAATTTATTATAAAACCTTTGTGTTTGGATTTTTGGATTAAAAGTTTCTCAAAGGCTCTCCTGCACCATTCTCAATGCAAGTCATTCCTACAGCTATGGGAAGAAACAAACGAACGTTTTCTATACGATTTGTGTTAGCTGGGCGTCGACTCGGTCTCCTCGCTTGAGGCGCTCAAATGATTTTTTACTGGCATCCATGTGTAATAAGTAGGCACTACCGAATACAGCAGTGTTTTCACAAACGCTTCATTTTGACATAACGTGAAGAAAGCAGTTAACGATGTAGCCAGTGGATTGCTGTTTGTTGTTTATATGCAGCTGTGAAATAAACGTATTGTTCATTTTCTTGTTTTCAAAACAAAAACAAAAAATACTAACGAAATATTTCAATTCAAACTCAGATCAATCGACACAGCTCAATTTCACTACAATTGCACTGAAAAATAAGAACAGTTAAAAAACGAAATTAACAAAAATTAAAAAAGAAACAAATAAGCTTTATCCATGAAATGAACGGCATGGTAAAAAACACAGCTCAATTCCAATGCAACGTCACACACACACAAAAAATCGAAGTGAAAATGAATAAAAATCTATGAAAATTAAATTTATAAATGAAATCAGAAACATGGAAATAGAATAGTAACATATTTTGTGTAGCGTGTGTTGCTCTTACGTGCAACAGATGGCGATCTTTTTCAAAAAACGCATATTTTTACCTTTCACAGGTGTGGCATCTAAATATTAGGCACATAAAAACATGCACATATTCGAATGGAACGTTGTGTCAAAATTTCAAATCAATCGGTAAATAACTTTTGGAGATTACAGTGTTTTGCTCTTACGTTTTACAGATGGCGCTGGTTTTCCAAAAAAAGCATGTTTTTGCTGTCACAGGTGAGGAATGTATATAGTAGGTATGTAAAACACTCGCCTATTCGAATGCAATGTTGTGTCAAAATTTCAAAGCAACCAGTATAGACATTTCAAAGATTTCCTTCAAATGAAAAGCACCCAAAAAACACAGCTTTAAAAAAAAACGTCTTTTTTCTCGTCACAGACGTGACATCTATATAGTTTGTATATAAAAACCCGCTCGGATTCAAAGGGAACGTTGTGTGAAAATTTCAAGGCAATTGGTGAAGAACTTTCGGAGATTTGCGATTTTGAACAAACGAACATTTCTATTTTTAATTATGTAGATGTATATAAATTAAATATTTAAACATGAACAAAATATTTTTTTATTAAATAAAGGTGAACCTAGTGCAAGAAAAGGCAGTATTTGCTCAATTACATAAATAAATACTTTAACCATTCTTGGGTTAAAGATTGCTCATGTGCTTGTCAAACCACACATGAAAATTATCTCTCTCCACAACAATGTTGAAACATTGGTGAAGGGTTTCCACAACGTTCTGTGATTGCTAGGTATATATATATATATATATTATTAAATATGACCGAAAAAGTAAGATTAATAATTCTAACACGAATTTTCTCAATCTTTCGTACATTTCTCTTCACTGTTGGAGGTAATTCAAAAAACAATTCTCCAAAATTCATTTTTATTTCTAGTCTGACGCGACACTTGAGCGCGTTTCATAAAACTTATTACATTTTCAAAGACTTTACACATACACAACTGAATAGAACTTACATATCTCCGATTTATTTATATCTACATTTGAGTGAGGTCGATGGGGTGAGGTGGTATTTAATAGGGTATTAATTTCATCAACACAAGACAGAACACGAAACAATGGGTATTGAAATGGAAGTGATTGTAGA